>NW_028247383.1:0-54700 GCF_964263255.1 Lissotriton vulgaris | reverse complement strand
TCCCCGGGGCGCGCCCCGGGGCGCTTCAAGCTAGTACGCTCTCCGGGCGCTCACCTGGGCGCGCTCCGGGATCGCTCCTAGGAAAAAATAAATACTTTTTTTTTTTTTTAAATGGGAAAAATTGAAGGGACTGGTAACCCGAACTGCCTTTGCTATACTTTGCTATACTCAAGTGGTTTTTACGAAAATTAACTTTTTAAAAAATATATATTGTGCTACATTGGGCTATATATATGTTACAGCCCAAATGTAGCCCAAGTGTAGCCCAAATGTAGCCCAAATGTAGCCCAAAGATGGCCACCAGAGAGAAAAAAATACTAATGTAGCCCAAATATCAGCCATATGTAGCCCAACTATAGCCCAAAGATAGAATGTACCAGAGTGTTCTCAAGAACAACTAGAGCGTTAACAGTCTTACTTATAAAGTGAGACTTATAGTTAGGAATTAGCATTTAAAAAACCTATGAAATTCACTGAAAAAACCATAGGTTTCACACCAGTTATAGTTAGGAATTAGCATTCAAAAAACCTATAAAGTCACTGAAAAAACCATAGGTTTCATACCAGTTATAGTTAGCTGGAAATTTTACTGACATAAAACCATTGAAATTCCACGTTATAGTTAGTTGGACTCACTATAACTTGCTCGTGTAATGCCCTGCTGATGACGTCATATATTACATCACTCATGACATGGTCAGTGACATCACTCATGACATCACTGATGACTCCATCCTTGTGACAGAGTGACAGACCTCTTTTCAGTGTAATGTAACCCTTGAAACACATATTCAAAAATAGAAACTAACATTTACAAAAAAGTGGATACCTATACTAGTTACAACAACCAATTCAGTAATTCCACCATTTATATAAACATCCACTTATTCACCAACGGTTCTATATAGTCACTCATACATACACTCACTCATCATATGTAGTGATTCACCTATACATCCTGTTACACACCGACAGTCATCCACTTACACGTACTTACTCTCTTAAACAATCACTTATAGAAACACATACTTATTTAAACAGAAACTCTTTCAATCTCTCACTCTCTTATATACTCACTTATATACATCACTACTCACATATACTAGATTAAAACATATGTAGTTACTCACAAAGACACTAGTGAGACAATCATTCACTCACTAACACACACATATACACACTCTTCCACTCATACAGTCCTGCACATATGCTGTCTTAAAAACACATACAAACAGTGAGTTAGTCATTGATGCATCTATGTGCTAAGTAACACTCCCACCAAACCATACAGACACTCATACTGATACTAAAAAAAACATCTAATAACACATATACACACACATGTAGCTACTCACCAACTCATGCAGCCACTTATACACAAAGAGAAACACTGATACAAACATTTAAATATTTAAACAATACTCGCTAATATATGTATTCACTAAGATACACTTAATAAGCCAGTTAACCAAACATTTTTTTTTTTAAAACATCCATTAAAACACTTATTTAAACATTTAGGGCCCCATTAGGATGACGGGCGGACATTGTCCGCCCGCCACCCTATCGTAGAACGGGACCGCCCGCCATAAGGGCGGGGGTACCGTGGGGGGAATTAGGATGTGCCTGCCACCGTGGCAAGCACATCCTGTAGTTTTTGCATTGTGGCGGGCGGTGCACTCTGCACCGCCCGCCACAATGTAAAAAATGCTGTTTTGCATTTGCATATGCAAAGCGGCAGGCACCGCGCGGTGCCTGCCGCTTTGCATATGCAAATGTGGGGGGGTACCATAGGTACCCCCCATGTGCCGCCCAGACAGTGGCGCCAACCTGGGGGCCCTGCAGGGGGCCCCCGCAGCAATCACCGCATGCCTTTCCGTGGCGGCATTGCCGCCGCGGAAAGGCCTCTGCTTTTTGCCATTGTAAAAAGGCTGGCGGTGTCCATTGGACACCGCCACCATATTAATCTATTACCGCAAGCTGACCGCGGGGGTAAAGTGTCGGACGGTCTTTCCGTCCGCCGCTGTCCCCTCCGCCATCCTAATCAGGCGGAGGGGAACATGAGAGTGGTTGTCGGGCGGATTGCCTCCGCCTGGGTGGCGGTGGCCACCGCCACCCTGGCGGAGGCAATCCGCCCGATATCGTAATGGGGCCCTTATTCTTCCATCGACCTTTACATATACTTATATAAAACATATTTATTTTTAGAAAGACACACATTCACTGGATGGTGTCATCAGTGATGTCATGAGTGATGTCACTGACATGTCATGAGGGATGTAATATATGACGTCATCAGCAGTGCATTACACGCGCAAGTTATAGTGAGTCCAACTAACTATAACGTGGAATTTCAATGGTTTTAGGTCAGTAAAATTTCCAGGTAACTATAACTGGTATGAAACCTATGGTTTTTTCAGTGAATATATATATATATATATATCTATATATATATATATATATATATATATATATATATATAATATATATATATATATATATATATATATATATATATATATATAGATATATATATATATATATATATAGATATATATATATATATATAGATATATATATATATATATATATTTTCCACCAAGAGAGCGGCACTCAGAGCACTCAGAGCGCGCAGAGTCTGAGGATCGCTTTGGTGAAAGAATATATATATATATATAGCTAATTGTGTGATTTAACCAGCGCAGTTGCAGTATAAGGAAAGTGTCTCATAATTATTTACACATTCATATCTCTTATAAAGTGGTGACTTTGTGTTAAAAACGTATTTAAACTACCAATCCCAGAATGCAATGGGACGGGTAATGATGCATAGCCTTTATAAACCAGTAAAAATTTAGTGCCACCTACCGTGAGAAAGGGCGTGTGCCCGAAACGCGTCGGTGTGACAGACTGATGATGGTGGAGTTTGCTGAATAAAGCCAACTTAATTACAATTCCTGAGTGCGGCGTTTTGTTTTGCTGAAAAAATATATAATATATATATATATATATATATCCAAACACACCTTGGAAATGCTATTTCTTCCTTCAAAAAAAAGAGCCGTGGCCACGATTAAGGGGTCGATTAGGATGGCAGACGGAAGGACGACCGCCGGCCTGGAGTAGGTGGAAAATGCCTTTTTTTCTGTCCGCAAGCCACGGCCAGTCCGTCCGCCATATTAGTAAGGGAAGCACTTGCAAATGTCTGTATGCCGCGGAAGAACAAGCATCGCCGCGTAAATACACCCGACCCCGCGGCAAAAGTAACCAATCCAGAGACACCGCCGTACGGAATGAAGTCTCCGACCGTCCACGTAATCACGATGGCTTAAAAGACACAGCAAATCGCAGCCGAAAAACCACCAGCCTGAACACGGCGGATTCACCACAGCTGAGAGGCAAAACATTGCAGAGAGATACCCACTACAGGCAGATCGCCGTCATGGACCCAGCTCTGCACGCATTTCCACTCCTGTTCGTGCTCCACCACCAGCAAGTCATGGACCTTTATTGCACATAATAGGGGTTCACTCCCAGAGTAGCCAGGAGCATGGACACTGGATAGAACAGAACAGGTACATCTGAAGCAGCACATGAGAGGGGCAACGAGCATCAACAGTTCATGGCAAAGAACAGGTACATCTGAGGCAGCACATGAGAGGGGATAAGTGTATCAACAGTCCATGGCAAAGAACAGGTACATCTGAGGCAGCACATGAGAGGGGTACAGAGCATCAACAGGCCATGGCAAAGAAAAGGTCCATCTGATGCAGCACATGAGAGGGGATAAGTGCATCAACAGTCCATGGCAAAGAACAGGTACATCTGAGGCAGCACAAGGACGTGTGTCATGCGCCCCGACCCATGGAAATAAATAATGCAAGGGTGGTCACAAGGGTGGTCACAATGGACATTCCAGACACCAAGTACAATGACATGTGAGTGATGGGAACTGCACCTCACAGCACAGAATCAGGTGGACTGATTAACCTAGTAGCTTCGGACACAGTGGCAGGATCCATCTGATACAGGATTGGGAGATACAGCCACAGTACCAGTGACTGACACATGAGCCATAGACCCAGACACACTGCCAGCACCAGAAACAGGAGTGTGAGACACAGCCACAGCTCTTGTGACTGACACATGAGCCAGGGACCCAGACACACTGCCAGCACCAGATACAGGAGTGTGAGACACAGCCACAGATCTACTGACTGACACATGAGCCATAGACCCAGACACACTGCCAGCACCAGATACAGGAGTGTGAGACACAGCCACAGATCTACTGACTGACACATGAGCCATAGACCCAGACACACTGCCAGGACATGTCCCTGTACAGTGACCAAAAATTACCATGCCAGCATCTGAGACATGAGAGTGGCGGACACACACAGTAGCAGTACCTGAAACAGGAGAGGGCACAACTTACACAGTGCTACTACATGAGGCATGACAGCGAACAGCAGACACAGTGCCACTATCTGACACATGAGAGTGAACTGCATCCGACCCACTAGGACCACTGAAATGATGAGCCACAGGGCTATATGGGCCAGGAGGCAGGGTGGCTCTGGGAGCTGGGGACAGCTGTACTGGAGCGACATTGGGGTGGTCAGGTGTCACTGGTGTGTGTCTCCATTTCTTTTGAATATGGAAGGGCACACTGGACATAACTGGACTGGTAAGTGGTGCGGGCTCATCTAAAACATCACCCATCAAAGGTGGTTCATGTGCTTGTGGTGGTCTGCTCTCTGGGGACGTGCTGGACCCTGCTTGGCGCTTGCTATGGCCCTGCCTTCTGCCCTCTGAATCATGTGTAATGGGGGATGAAACAACAGTGTACTCCTTCCTCTGCTTCACCAGGGTGTGGATGGGAGTAGAGGTATGGGTTGACTCCACCTCTGACACATGTGGTGTACGTTCCTTCAACAACATCAGCTTCAGGGGACGCAGGGGTGATGTATGCCTGTCCTTGGTGGATGTCCTGTGAATGGGAGAAGCCTTGGCCCTGGGAGGTGTCCTGTCTTTGGAATGTGCCTTATCCGTGGGCAGTGCTCTGGCCCTGGGAGTTGCCCTGTCCTTTGTAGTGTCCTTGTCCTTGTGAGTGTCCTTGGCCTTGGGAGTTGCCCTGTGCTTTGTAGTGTCCTTGTCCTTGGGAGTGTCCCTGGCCTTGGGAGTTTCCCTTCCTTTGTAGTGTCCGTATCCTTGGGAGTGTACCTGGCCTGGCCGGTGCCCTGTCCTTTGTAGTGTCCTTGTCCTTGGGAGTGTCCCTGGCCTTGGGAGTTTCCCTGTCCTTTGTAGTGTCCTTGTCCTTGGGAGTGTCCCTGGCCTTGGGGGGTGCCCTGTCCTTCGTAGTGTCCTTGTCCTTGGGAGTGTCCCTGGCCTTGTGAGGTGCCCTGTCCTTTGTAGTGTACTTGTCCTTGGGAGTGTCCCTGGCCTTGGGAGGTGCCCTTGCCTTGGGAGTACCTTTTGAGGGGGATGCCTGTGTCACATGTAAATCCCTGTCCCCTAACAATTCAATTCAAATTAGTCTTTATTTTGACTTTTAGTCATAAAAGACATAATATACATATTAAAACAACAGTTCATCATTATTACATCCTTGAAATGTTTACAAGGGAATTCATCACTTAATCATCCAATTATTATTATCCAGACATTAGGTGTTTCGACACAACAAGTTAAAAAAATAAATTAGTAGTGTGTTTAATAAAATCATTAAATTTAATAGCAATTGATTTCCTGCGTAAATATCAGATTGTCTATATCGGGCTACAGTTCTTTCAACTTATCCCGTCTTATTAGCCACGTCCACTTTAAAAATTTTGCAAGCGCAACCACCACACTTTCAGAGCATTCAGTTTTGAGAATTCTAAGTGCTTCTGTCCCACACTGGATTCCCTTTTGTATACAGATCGGCCTGATCCATTTATGACGAGGAGCTTTGTATAATGGGCACACAAACAACTGATGGTCTATGTTTTCTGAATGTAATAAACAGAAAGGACACATTTGATCATTTGTATTACTAGACCATTTGCTAGTGAATGTTTTGATTGGAAGGTTTCCTACCCTGAACTGATGGAACAGTTTTCTATCATGTGGTATTGTAATAAAGTCCCAATAGCTCTCATACATAGGAATATGTTTTTGCTCCAAAAAGACTCATGTGAGCGATGGAGCTGTGTGTTTCTGGAACTCCTCTAGGGTTACATGTGCCCAGTAAGCCTCTTTCAAAGTTTTTTTGGATGGGAAGATGTTCTCCTCAGGTTTTTCCCATGAATGCCCCATTCCTAAGGCCTTAAATAAGGATTTAACCTTCCTGAACCACAGTATTTTCCCTCCAGAGTCCATATTTCGTGTTTCCAGAAGTGCTAGGGCATAGTGGGACAGTTCAGGTGTAACCCAAAGTCTCCTCCAATAAGCGATAGGTCTGAAACTGCATAAGTCTTCTATTTTACGACTGCCCAGGTCCATATACAGAGGTATAGTTGGTGTTGATTGTGGGAGCCCTGTTATGCATCTCAAAAATTTCTTTTGTGCATTTTTTAAGGCCGTAACATCGGAAACCCCCCACAATTCCACCCCATATAACATAGAAGATCTCACTTTTGTGTCATATATTTTGAGTACTGGGGCTATTGGTTTTGTGACTGAGGACTTGAACTCTCTCAGTAAAACACCTGCCAATTGTGCATGCTTGGTTGTTAAGTAAGACATGTGAGGCTTCCACTCTAGCCGTGATCCCAGTGTAATGCCCAGATAACTAAAACTGTCTGTCTGTTCTAGCAATTCACCATTCATGAAAACTCTGCCCCTTATCCTCCTGTGCCTGTGCATCACCATAAATTTTGTCTTGGACACGTTTATTACTAGGCCATAATCGTTGCAAAATTTTTCAAAACACCCAATTGCTTTCTGTAGCCCTTCCTGTGTTTTGGAAATGAAAAGGGTGTCGTCTGCAAACATTAGCAGGGGAACTGGAATGCCATTTTGTTTCGGTGCATCTGTGTGTGCATCCCTATAATAGTCTGTAACCCGGTTAATGTATAGCGTAAATAGTGTTGGAGCCAATACGCACCCTTGTCTGACACCCCTTTCTGTTCGGAATCTGTCTGTAACTTGGCTCTCTCTGATTTCCCCATCTGACCTGCGCGTAATTATTTTCATGAAATTTGATCAGAACAGTGAGGAGTTCATGTGGCATGCCTTGTTCATGAAGCGCTCGCCATAGCCTATCTCGTGGCACGAGGTCAAATGCCACTTTTAAATCGACGAATTTTTTAGGGTAAAAGGAGTTAGGTCCTTAGGAAATGGGGAAGGCTGGACCTTATATATAAGTATTTTAGCACAAAAGATGCCACCCCACTTTTTTCCGTTAGCCCTTAGTTATAGGCAACACATCAATTCTAGTTAGATATGTTAGGTATTTTATTTACCTTTGTTTTCAAATCTTTTTTTTTTTAAAAATCGTGAATTCACATGACAGAGAAGGAACACTGCATGTATAACATATAAATACATCAACTGAAATGTACATCAACTTAAACACAACATTTATCAAGAGAAGAAAAAATCATGAAGTAGAAAATACATTGGCTATACACAACAAAACATCTATACCAGTTTCAGACTGTTCAAAAAAGGCAAGTCAAATTTTCAAGTCTCAATAACCATCAATGATTGAAGTCTTAAGAACAGTATTGGACAAAGTCACAGTTAAAAGGAGATATCACAATACATAAATGCTATGAGTCAAGGGCTATCAATGTTGGTGATTTTTATCTCCTTTCATGCCGACGCGTTTCGAACTCCAAACAGTAGTTATGGGTTCTCTTCAGGGCCTTGTCACTTCTGTCTGTATGTGTGTAAGAGAAAGGGAACACTGTGTAAGTGTCAATTCCTATGGCCTCATTTTATTATTCCGCTTCTGGTATCCTACATTTAAATACCATGTTACCTTAATAGTAGCCTTAGTTGTCCTATGGCTGTTTCTGCATCTTTTGGGGCTGCAGTCTGAAGGAAATTAAAATCAATTGTCATTTTAGAGTAAGGCTCAGTACTCGCCCTATGGTAACCTCTTGCCAAAACACTGCGAGACGTACCTTTGACTGTTTGTATGGTCCGTGTATGGGCTCTCCCTATGGTGCGGTGATGCTTTTGACCTGGGGGGAAGGCGAGGGTGGGGTTACTATTGTTGTGCTCATATCGTAATTTCACTTGAAGTATTGGATTATTGAAACAATCCTACCTTGTTTGCGTGCACCGCGGGCTTAGGGAGCCGCTAACTCCATTGTCAACTTTGTGCGCTCGGGTTCTGTTTATGCGAACCACGTAGTTATTCCCGTTATGTATTCTTGTGTCACGCACTGTTCAAAAGGTAAAAAAGGGGGGTTGCGTTTTTATCCCTGTTACAGAAACCAGTATTTCATTCAGATGCCTCAAACCCTCTTATGGCTCACCTCGTTCTTTGCGACTTGCTCTCGCTAAAGCTCCATTCACTATGGAAGGCGGCGGCCCGGTTACCTGGTAACTAATGACGGTCCCGGGCCCGTAGGTGTTCTGGGATATGTAGTTTATGGATGACGGGAGTGCGCGAAGTCATGCACGTTGCGGGAACATCGCTGTTGCACTTAGCTTCCCCAATGTTATACCCTTCAGTCAAGGGGGCCATCACACCCCCCGTGGAGCCCCACACAATTGTGGCATTACAATCTAGACACTTCGGAGAGTGAGTTTAATCCATTTTGTGTACTATTGAATTTTAAAATCAGGTATGCCTCTTTCCTAAGAAGTGTTTCTTCAATATCAATTGGACCTTTATTGCCTGTTGGCGCTATTGTCCAGAGTACAGTCCATTTAAAGTCCATTTCACTGTGGTTTAAATCCAGGAAGTGTTGGACCATGGGAGCGCTCGCAACTTTCCTTTTGATTCTTGATCTGTGTTGAGTGATGGCAGAGAAAGACACTTTATCCTTCTCCGAAGCACACATTCAGAACCTATGTGCCTCATCCGCTTTTGATAATATCACCTTGAGTACCTCCGCACAAAAACAGAACAAGTCGGATAAACTTATCAGACTCAAGAAAAAACACATTCGAACCGAACTTCACGGACATTTTCTCCTGAAACACCTCAGGGGTGGGACCATCCCATGGGGCCTTCAGGTTAAAAACGTCCCTGTTATATTTACGGAGGACAGTGAATATAAAAAAGGTTTTAGCTGCATAAACACTAAGTGTAGCCGGGACCTGATGGTCCATACCATCGAAACGGCTCAAAGACTATGTGTGAAGGAATTAGAAGAGATCGAGGTTCTTACTAAGAGTCTCCAGGAAAGCCCAGCAGTTTCTGATGCTAAAACATTACTTGAAAAAATTGAAAAAGATATTCAAACTTTCAGAGATATTACCATCAACTCCAAATCTGCACAATACGAGAGGGACTCAAAAGCTTTCACACTAGAAAGGGCCTACCCATTCCTCAAGGAGGATTATTACACTCAGACAGAGTCACGTGGAGCCCTATACAATTTTCAGGGACGATCGAGAAATCGTTTTAAAACTTTCTCTGACACATCATCCTCCTCAAACTCATCAGGCCCTGAGGAGAGAGGGAATAATCCAAACAAGAAAGGGCCTTTTTTAGAGAAAGGCCCACAGGCAAAAACTCGGTTCAAACCACAATGGGAAATGCGCACTCGCAGAAATTTTTACAAGTCCTAGAACCCACACCATCGACAATAGTGAATCTTTCCACTAAAGTATTAACCAGGGATGAGGTATCTGTCCTCAACCTTGGTCTCAAATTTGTTCCCAGTCAGCGAACAGACTTCACTAGACTCAAACTAGAAACCATTGCCTTCTGTAGGAAGATTCGTCTGCGTGCCTTTTTTGCTAATAAACCACCCACTCTTGACGCAGAGGTAACAGGCTTAAGGAATAAATCAACTTTTGTTCCTTATCAAAACATACCGAAGCAGGTGGTGGCGTTTGAACAAGTCATGCTTTCAGCAATTAACAAATTAGAGAAGAGCAAGAAATACGTCAAACCAAACATCACCAAAGGCCAACGCATAGCCATCAAAAACTTGAAAGACGACCCGTCGGTCGTCATCAAACCCGCGGATAAAGGCGGAGCAGTGGTGATCTGGTCCAAGGATAAATACCTTAAGGAAGGGGCGACACAGGTAAACAATGCCGAATGGTACAGAGAACTCCCGGAGGACCCGGTCCGGGCCATTCAGGGACAAATCTGTGACATTATAAAAAGTGGTGTGGAAGATGGATTTGTGGGACAAAAAGAAAGTGAGTTCTTGATAAAGAAATTTCCAAGAACGCCCATTTTATATTTTTTACCCAAAATCCACAAGAACCCGAGGAGCCGCCAGGACGACCAATTGTCTCCGGCTGCGAGTCTTGTTTGGAATCCCTTTCGAAATATATTGATTTCTTTCTGAAGCCCTTTGTTGGTGATGTAAAATCATATCTGAAGGACACCACCGACTTTTTACTAAAAATTGAGGGAATACAATTTGACCCAATGACAGAATTGATGGTGACAATGGACGTAACGTCCTTGTACACCCAAATTCCCCAAGATGAGGCACTAGAAGTGCTAGAATTATATCTTGAGAAAAGGGATAGGCCCCACCAGGTCCCTACCTCGTTCATCCTGAAACTAGCTGAAATAACGCTTAAAAAGAACTACTTCAGGTTTAATGACCAATTCTTTATGCAGATCAAAGGTACGGCCATGGGCTGTCCATATGCGCCGGAGATGGCCATACTCTACATGGCGGAGTATGAAAGTAAATTCATCTACACCAACAATCCCTTCAGCAAACATATTAAACAATGGTTGAGGTACATCGACGATGTGTGGCTCCTGTGGCAGGGGAGCCGCACAGAGTTGGTGGACTTCCACCTGTGGATTAATGGCAGACACCGTGACATTAAGTTCTCACTGGAGTCGAGCAATGAGAAGATGACATTTCTAGACCTTGAAATAAGTTGCACGGATGGGCATTTGAAGTCTTCTCTTTTCCGAAAAAAGACGGACAAAAATACTATCCTTCACCACCGAAGTGCACATCCAAGAAGTTTGAGAGATAATCTGCCCTACGGGCAGTTGCTTCGGATCCGAAGAAACTGCTCGGAGGTGACAGAATATGAGAAACACGCAACTCGTTTTTGCGAAGAGATGAGGAATCGGGGGTACCTTAAGAAATTACTAAACAACTCTAAGAAAAGAGCACACTACACCCCTCGGGAGTGCTTACTTGAGAGAACGGCGAAACAAGACATGGACTGGTTGGTATGTGTGACAACCTTTGGACCAGACACACATAGAGTAAGGCAAATGGTCCTGAGAAACTGGCACCTGCTAGAAGGACTTGAATGCTCCTTTCCGCGACCGTTGTTCGCATATAAGAAAAACAAAAGCATTGGTCAGAACGTTATCAGAGCTGATGTGTTAACTCTCAAGCCCAAAAGTGACCTATTATCAATATGGGGCCTTAAGCCAATTGAAGGGCACCACAAGTGTGGGAATTGCATATCATGTGACTCCACAATTGAAGGGTCTGAGTTTGAACACAGGGGAGTCAAATGTAAAAATGCCAGTTTCTCAAATTGCAAGACACGAAATGTGGTTTATGCGATCATCTGCGCCTGCCAGAAGATGTACATAGGGAAAACAACCCAACAAGTTAATAGCCGGGTCACTCAACACAGATCAAGAATCAAAAGGAAAGTTGCGAGCGCTCCCATGGTCCAACACTTCCTGGATTTAAACCACAGTGAAATGGACTTTAAATGGACTGTACTCTGGACAATAGCGCCAACAGGCAATAAAGGTCCAATTGATATTGAAGAAACACTTCTTAGGAAAGGGGCATACCTGATTTTAAAATTCAATAGTACACAAAATGGATTAAACTCACTCTCCGAAGTGTCTAGATTGTAATGCCACAATTGTGTGGGGCTCCACGGGGGGTGTGATGGCCCCCTTGACTGAAGGGAATAACATTGGGGAAGCTAAGTGCAACAGCGATGTTCCCGCAACGTGCATGACTTCGCGCACTCCCGTCATCCATAAACTACATATCCCAGAACACCTACGGGCCCGGGACCGTCATTAGTTACCAGGTAACCGGGCCGCCGCCTTCCATAGTGAATGGAGCTTTAGCGAGAGCAAGTCGCAAAGAACGAGGTGAGCCATAAGAGGGTTTGAGGCATCTGAATGAAATACTGGTTTCTGTAACAGGGATAAAAACGCAACCCCCCTTTTTTACCTTTTGAACAGTGCGTGACACAAGAATACATAACGGGAATAACTACGTGGTTCGCTTAAACAGAACCCGAGCGCACAAAGTTGACAATGGAGTTAGCGGCTCCCTAAGCCGGCGGTGCACGCAAACAAGGTAGGATTGTTTCAATAATCCAATACTTCAAGTGAAATTACGATATGAGCACAACAATAGTAACCCCGCCCTCGCCTTCCCCCCAGGTCAAAAGCATCACCGCACCATAGGGAGAGCCCATACACGGACCATACAAACAGTCAAAGGTACGTCTCGCAGTGTTTTGGCAAGAGGTTACCATAGGGCGAGTACTGAGCCTTACTCTAAAATGACAATTGATTTTAATTTCCTTCAGACTGCAGCCCCAAAAGATGCAGAAACAGCCATAGGACAACTAAGGCTACTATTAAGGTAACATGGTATTTAAATGTAGGATACCAGAAGCGGAATAATAAAATGAGGCCATAGGAATTGACACTTACACAGTGTTCCCTTTCTCTTACACACATACAGACAGAAGTGACAAGGCCCTGAAGAGAACCCATAACTACTGTTTGGAGTTCGAAACGCGTCGGCATGAAAGGAGATAAAAATCACCAACATTGATAGCCCTTGACTCATAGCATTTATGTATTGTGATATCTCCTTTTAACTGTGACTTTGTCCAATACTGTTCTTAAGACTTCAATCATTGATGGTTATTGAGGCTTGAAAATTTGACTTGCCTTTTTTGAACAGTCTGAAACTGGTATAGATGTTTTGTTGTGTATAGCCAATGTATTTTCTACTTTATGATTTTTTCTTCTCTTGATAAATGTTGTGTTTAAGTTGATGTACATTTCAGTTGATGTATTTATATGGTATACATGCAGTGTTCCTTCTCTGTCATGTGAATTCACGATTTTTTCAAAAAAAAAGATTTGAAAACAAAGGTAAATAAAATACCTAACATATCTAACTAGAATTGATGTGTTGCCTATAACTAAGGGCTAACGGAAAAAAGTGGGGTGGCATCTTTTGTGCTAAAATATTTAAATCGACGAAGGCTGCATATAATGTACCGCCCCCAAGAATCACCCATTTCCAGTATATAGTCGAAAACCTAAAAACTTGGTCCACTGGACTGGTAAAGGGACGGAAGCCAGCCTGAAGCATAGACATATGCCCCCGAATCCTCTATCCAGTTCTGAATTCTGAAGAGAACCATCCTGGCCATTACCTTTTGAATACAGGCTATTAAACTAATTGGCCTGTAGTTGGCAGGATCTGCCCGATCACCTTTTTTAAAAATAGGTATGATTTCGGCTCCCCTCCATAATTCCGGCAAGGTCGAGCCCCTGGCAATAGCATTTGCCAACAGTTCAATATATGGAACCCAGACCTCTTTGCTATGTATAAAAAGATCTGCTGGGATTTTGTCCGGGCCGGGTGCTCTTCCTCTTGGAATTGAATTGAGAGCACATTCAACATCTCTCCGACTAAACACTAGTACAGTTGTGAGTAATACTTACTGATTCCGGGGCATCTATAAGTGCACTATTTGTATTGGCAAACTGGGCCTTTAAATACGATATCCAGCATTCCGGAGGGACAGAATTAGCGGGCTGTGATTTTTGATTCCCCTTACCACATCTCACTAAGTTCCCGAAACCAGTCATATCTCTGGACTTACTGGCCTCATATAATTCTTCCCAATAATTGTTGTCCCAAGCTTTTTTTGCCTCTTGTTGTATTTTTTTATAGTGGCGTCTAGCCCCCTGAATCTTCTCTCTGTCAGTGGTTCGCACCGCTAGTGCTAAGGACTTGTATGCTACCCTACAATTTTTATCGTACCAGGAATCAGGTTTCCGTCTGCTTTTACGCATACGTTTTTTGCTTGACTTAATAAAAAATGTGCTGAGTTTTGAAAAAAGGGTCGTGTGGATATCAGTCACCCTAGTCTCATAGTCGTCCTGGGATGAATAGCCCTGTAAATCAACAGTAGCAGCCTTTACCAGGGTGTCCATTTCTTCAATAGAGTCGGGATTACCCAAACACTCAGCCCATCTCAGCCGCCGTGAGTCATTTGCCAGGACGATGTCACCCGGTGTTTCAATTTCATCTCTTCCCTGGCCCTTAAGGAGCTGTATCTCTAGGCTGAGTGGGTTATGATCGCTCTCTATTCTTTGGATTACGGTCATATCACATATAGACCACCAGAATTCCAAATTCACTAGGATGTAATCTATTCTACTTGTGCTCAAAGTATTGTTGAATGTGGGATTGCCCTGCTTGTCCCCTTGTGTTCTCCCATTTACAGCTCTGAGCCCACACTCAAGACTAAAAGTCTTGAGTTGGAGAGCTGCTTGGGTCCACCTCTTTATTGGGGGTATGTTGAGTGAGGGGATTTTCCAGCAGATATCTTCTACCTCGGTGAGTTCTAGATCGCTTTGATCCAAGGGCTCAAAAGAACAATTGAAATCACCACATATTAAAACATTTGCATTTCCCCTCCATGTTCTCACATAATGGCCCAATGCCTCAACTGTCTCTGACGGTTTCCCTCCCGGTTTTCCCCTAGCATATACATTAAAAATTAATAATTCACCAAACACAGGGGACTTTAACTTTACCGCCAATATATCTTTAGAATTGGTTACTAGCTGAGTTGTTGTATATCTGTCATCCTGTTTAACCCAGGTTGTCAGACCCCCCATAGGCCTTCCCTTGTTGGAATGGGTTGCGGCTATCGCAAATTGTAAATAGCCTAATCTATTTTGGGGTTCGACAGCCCAGGTTTCCTGCAAGGTGACTATCATATAATTATCAATGAAGTCGGTCCAGTCCCTAGAGGCCATCTTGTTCCTGAGACCTGCCACATTCCAGGATACTAGGAACTGCCCACCCGGGACATTAGATGTTTTTTTTTGGGCTTGATTGCGCTGTAGGCGTGGTTCGCCAAAAAGAGTGATTGACCCTATAGGATCAATAGACTCCGTGGTTCCTTGAGGATTACCATGTAGACCCCTGGCAACTACTTCTATTTGTCCCATAAGACAGTTTGTTTGGTTTGTGTTGCCTACTCTGTGTTTGGATAAGACAGTGTCATTTTCGCCCTTTCTAGTTAAATGAGTGTTTGGGTCGGACATTACTTCAGTGTCACACAGGTTGGCCCATGAGACCGTAACTATCTCTGTATTTTTGAGGTCAGCTTGACATAAGTTTGCATCTTTGTCTTGTGATACTAAAGTGCCACATGCTGGCCGAAAATAACCGGCTATTTTAGTCCCCCGCATAAATGGACCTGTTGCACAACTTTTACTATTAGCCCTGTAGTTTCCCTCTACCTCATCTTCCTCATTGGTGCTCTCCATGTTAAATACATGTGTTCCACTGCCCCCATCCCATCTGTTCTGTAGACTTCAATCACAATCATCCAATCCGTTTAATTGACTAAACCTATTTGTTGCCTTCAATGTCGTGAAGGGCTTTAGATGGTCCATTCTCCTGTGGGCAGTTGTGTTGAATCTGGGGGGTACAATATTCCACCCATATGGATCAGGGGCAGGTGCTGGATAATGCACAAATGCAGGGTTCCTGGTGTTCTGTATGATGGGAAAATAGTTGTTAGAATAAGGTTGTCTATGTGGGTGCTGAGGCGGGAACACTATAGACCTTGGATAGAAATACGTTAGGGGACGGGGGGTAATGCAGTTGTTGGCATTACCTGTAGGCCAATTTAGTATGTAGTGGACAGCATTTTGGTCTCTGAAATCGACTACCACCACAACTCCCTCGATATCCTTAGGTCTACCACCCAACCACTAGAGACGGCGAACATGTACTATTTCGCCGTTGATTTTACTTGCAATTGGCCTGTATACACTCAGCCAATGCATGATTTTGTTCTTAAGCTGGGCGTATCCTTCCTGCTTATTCGCTTCCAGCTCTGGCACACCCGTAAGAACCACCACGAAAGGCACTGCTTCCGGTGGCAGTTCTGTTAATGGACCTCTCTTTTGTGCCCCTGTGTGTGCCTAATGCTTCCACCTTCTATTCTAGCTGTCTCCAAAGATGGTATTCCCAAACCCTTCAATGGTTTGCTAACTGGAATGACAGGAGTGGGATTGGGTTTATTTATCGAGTTCGTAGAAGGTGGTTTGGGTTGTTTTGTATTTATATCTTGAGAGGGCTTTGAAGCTGCTATTGTCAGATTAGATGGAGGATTGTGGGCACAAGTGTTGGTTTCAATAGGCAATAGAATCGCTTGTGCAGTGTTACTTGCAATTGCCCTGGTATGGATCTCCTTGCTTCCCAGTTCCAGCTCTATTTTCCCAAGTCTTTCCTCCACCCTCTTTAGTCTCTCAACGATTGCTAAAGTGTAGCTTCTGATTATATGCTCAATGCTGTCTAATGTAACGCTGGTATGCGCTGGTTGTGGCGCAGTGTCAGCAGAAGTTATGTCAATTCTCTCCTCCCTGTCTTTGTGTATAATTGCTAGGGGTGGTGAGGGTACCGTAACTATTCCCCCATTATCATTAATAGATATAGTACAATGTTCGTTGATAACGATAGGCTTGTTTTCTTTTCCCAAAATCAGAATGGCTCAACTTTTGTCTATTTGGTTCCACCCTTTTACGTCTTTTTTTAGTTGAGGGTGGGCCATAGGTTTTGTGCAGCATTGTTTTCTTGATCGTGTTTCGTGTAGTTTTACATGGAATAGGTTTCGGTGTTATCAGCACCTCGGTTATGTTAGATAAGCTAGTAGGATTGTGGGGTAAGGTGCAACTCACAGCTTGTATATGGCAAGTACTCGGTGTTGACATGCTATCTCGAAATAGAAGAGGCACACTATCCTGGGATACAATGTCGTCATTGCCATTCTGGCTCGCCTCAGTAGTAATATTAACTACTAAAGTAGGGTCAATCAAAGTCCTATTCTTAATGCTTTCAATCGAGTGGCGACGCTGTAACCGCCGCTCAGCTAGAGTTAGTTCTTTTTCTTTAGGGGTTTCAGGACCAGTTCTGAGAAAGTAATTGTCCAGAGTTCCATTTGTCAGCAATAACAATCTCGGGACTTAGGGCCGTTGTATACATTGTATTATTATTAAGGTAGTAGGATGAAGGACTTACTCAGGTGTTCAGTATGAGCAATCAAATAGGCAGGGATTCCGGCCCAGTCCACTCTCCTCAGGCCTCTGAGGGCCACAGAGGGCCTGCCCTTTGCCCGGGCTTCGCCCGGCGTCCCGCTCGCGTCCCGCGTTGCAGGGGAGGTGGCCCTTTATCGCGCCTCCAGGCGCCGATGGTGACGAGCAAGGTCTGCGCTGCCGCAAGGTGTCCTGGGAAACCGAGTCCTCCACTCGGCGGCCGCCTGTGTTGTTCAATGCGGCAGCGGGAGGACTCGGGCGGATTTTGCCCAGCAGAGTGTCCGTTTAGAGTGTTCAGCACCAGGTCAGTGCTGCAAAAAGATTTACACCCCTTGGTCTGGGGAGGCGGCCCTTTATCGCGCCTCCAGGCGCCGATGGTGACAAGCAAGGTCTGCGCCGCTGCAATGCGGCAGCGGGAGGACTCGGGCGGTGCAGGGGAAGTGGGTCCAGCGAAGATTTTGCCCAGTAGAGTGCCCGTTTAGAGTGTTCAGCCCCAGGTCAGTGCTGCAAAAAGTCCCCTAACACCCCTTGAGGATCCTGTGTGTCAACTCCAGGGTAGCTGATGTTGTGTTCTGTGAATGATTTGCCTGTCCTAGGGGATGGTGTTTATGGCCTCCTTGCCCTGCCTTTCTGCCTGTGGCTGCTTCTAGTGCAAAGCCCCGGAAATTAGGCCTGGTCTGAAATGTCACTCTCCCCCGAGACCTCAAGTGGTGTGGATGGGGGAACTGAAGTGGAACCTTGTCCATGCGACTTTTGAATGGCTGCAGACACTGTGTTGGATAATGACTGAACTGTTTTGTGGAGACCAGCAACATCGCCATGCATCCCCTCCATGAATGCTACTACCTGCCCCAACTTCCTATCCTGGTCTTGTAATGCATTGATCATGTTTGTCTGCCCCACACACAGCTGTCGCAGCAGATCAATAGCCTCAGCACAAAGGGCAGTTTGTGTCACAGGGGCAGGGGCAGCGGTGCCTGCACCGAAGGCCACTCTGCTCCCCCTACTCTGGCGAGCACGAGCAGTACTTGTTGCAGTTGGTGGCAGTGTGGGCACAGTGTGCTGTGTACCGACTGAAGGTGAAGATTGCCCACTCCCTGTGTCTACCAACAGTGCTGACTCACCAACACTGTCTGAAGATGAGGACGATGGTTTCTCCACATGTGAGTCCTCAGGGACAGTTCTGTCCCCCTCTCCGGGGCTGCTCTCTTCAGTCTCATTCTGCATGTGTGTGATCTCTGATCCGGATGCATTTCCACCACTAAGCTATGTCGTTCGTGGGTCAGTGCCTTCGGCCAAAGCTGAAAGAGAGTGAAAAGTCGGCGGTGGGTGACCGGCCACACCCGGTTGTGGGTGACCGGCCGCACCCGGCGGTGGGTGACCGGCCATGGCCATCCAAGTCAGGGTGACATCAATACACAGGGAGGTCACCCACCGCCCGCACCCGGCGGTGGGTGACCGGCCATGGCCATCCATGCCAGGGTGAAATCAACACACAGGGTGGTTACCCACCGCCCGCACCCGGCGGTCTGCGGTGGGTCTGCTATGTGACTGAAAGGGGGGATACCAACTGCCATTTCCACTTGCACATTCAAGTGTGTGTGTTAGCCTGCCCCGCCCCCGCGGTATGCGTGCTGCGCCATTGCAATGCCAGTGAGTGACGATTTTCTAAAGATGCACCACAGCGGTAGCGCGCACATGCGGTTGGGGGGTGTGACCGTGATGCTCCTTGACCATGCAGCAATTGTTACGCACAATTGCAGTATCAAGGATCATCTTCTGTGTTGGCGGAAGGCGTACCCGGATGCCGTGTGTACACACACTGCATGTGTCCGCACACATGTAATGTTTGTAGATGTACATGTGTGTCAGGCCATGTACAGAATGCATCGAGAATCATTATGTCATGGCAATGACCCGTGTCCACGTGTCTCATTGATGTACATTAGTTGCATGTGTGGTCTTACTATTGACCTTGCCAGTGGTTAACAAAGGCCCCTGATGTGAGCCCAAGTTGCGCTATATGTGCATGGCTATGTGGTGACGTCTTGGTTTTTAGGTCACACGTTTCTAATTGTACACATCTACACAGTTCATTAAGGCTGTGTACCCATATTTTGAAGCAGTCGTGAGTGTGTGGTTTGTGTGTGCAAGTAGCAATGATGGGGGTATACATGCATTCTGTGTATGTGTCTGTGTGTCGCCTGTTGTATGTCCATGCCTGTCATGTGAGGATGCACAGCATTGTAGGTGGGGTCATGGGTGCATGAAGACAAGGAGGGTGTGTTCCATGTTCGTGTTGTGTGTGCACGTCCATGTGTGTCTGTGGGGATGCTTGTCCACACATGGTCCCTCAGTCATGTGATGTTGGCTGTTCTTTCAACATGTGTGCATGTACCATTGGACATGTTTGCACACAGAATGTTGTTTGTGGGTGAACATTGTGTGTGTAGTTAGCTGTAGTGCCTTATATTTCTGTCACGTCACACATACAATCAGTGTCTGCAACATGTATCATTTGTATTGGGTTTGTTGTTGTTACATTACACATTTCTAGGGAATCAGGACATGGTTGTTGATGTCTGTTGGGAGTTGTAGTGCTGCACCCCCCCACACACTCACCCACCCCCACCCTCCCTGTGGACATGGGGGCCTGTTGGGAGTTGTAGTGCTGGACCCCCCACACACCCACCACCCCCACATTACCTGTCGACATGGGGGCCTGTTGGGAGTAGTAGTGCTGGACCTCCCCACACACCTAACCACCACCACCCTCCCTGTGGACATGAGGGCCTGTTGGGAGTTGTAGTACTGGACCCCCCACACACCCACCCACCCCCACCCTCCCTGTGGACATGGGGGCCTGTTGGGAGTTGTAGTGCTGGACCCCCCCACACACCCACCCACCCCCACCCTCCCTGTGGACATGGGGGCCTGTTGGGAGTTGTAGTGCTGGACCCCCAACACACCCACCACCCACCCCCACCCTCCCTGTGGACATGGGGACCTGTTGGGAGTTGTAGTGCTGGACCCCCCACACACCCACCCACCACTACCCTCCCTGTGGACATGGAGGCCTGTTGGGAGTTGTAGTGCTGGACTCTCACCCACCCACCCCCACCCTCCCTGTGGACATGGGGGCTTGTTGGGAGTTGTAGTGCTGAACTCTCACCCCACCACCACCACCCTCCCTGTGGACATGGGGGCCTGTTGGGAATTGTAGTGCTGAACCCCCACCACCACCCTCCCTGTGGACATGGGGGCCTGTTGGGAGTTGTAGTGCTGGACCCCCACACCCACCCTCCCTGTGGAAATGGGGGCCTGTTGGGAGTTGTAGTGCTGGACTCTCACCCCACCACCACCACCCTTCCTGTGGACATGGGGGCCTGTTGGGAGTTGTGGTGTTAGCTGCTTTGTGAACATGCAAACCTTGGAACCTAGGAGTCAACATTTCTGGTTGATCCTGGGGGGTGCATTTGAGTTCTGGACTTCACATTTTGGTGACTGTGTGGTCCACATGCATGGATTGGAGCCTGGGAGATGTGTCTTGGCAGTTGTGCAAGGCAGACCATGACAGTGTGATAGTGGTTATTGGTTTGTACTTACCAGCCTCTAGTCCCTCTTCTATTCCTTCCAGGCTCTCAGGGTGCAGTATGCCCAGCACCTTCTCCTCCCATTCTGAAAATGGTATAGGCTCCGGGGGAGTGCCGCCGCCAGTGTGTTGTGCCCGCAGGTGGTTCTTGGCCCTGATGCCTTTCACCCTTGCCTTGAGGTCGTGCCACCGCCTCTGGATCTCGTGTTTGGTGTGTGGCACGGTCCCTGAAGCATTGACTCTGGTCACTATCCTGTCCCACATGGTGTTTTTGTTTGCCAAGGTGGTCTGCTGGACTAGGGTACGGAACAGATGTGGTTCGACACGGATGATTTCATCCACCATGACCTTGAACGCACTCTCTGTGAACTTGGGTTTTTTCTTGGGTGCCATGGTGTGTGATGTACAAGGTGTTGGTGGGGTGTGGTGGGGTATGCAGGTGTGTGGTGTGTAGGGATGGGGTTGTGGGGGTTTGTGTAATGGGTGTGTTGGTGTGCAGGTTGTATGTGTGTTTGTGTGTGTCTGCTGTTTGTGCTATTCTGCCTTTTTCTTCCAGCTGTGCTGTAATGCAAAGGATTGTGGTAATGGGAGGGATTAATTTTATACTCTGTGTGGTGGTTGTGTCCCAATGGTTGTTGCCAGTCAGGTGTTCTGTGGGTGTGGTGACTTGGGTGCTCTTGTTTGTGGTGGGGGGTTTCATTGAGTTTGAGTTTGAGTTTAAAAATATTTCTAGAGCGCGCGTACACCAGGCGGTTTCTTGGCGCTATGTAATACTACTACTCAAAGAACAGAAAGACTGAGGGACAAGGGAAGATAAGAAAGGGAAGGCTTGGGTGAAAAGGAGAGTTTTGAGATCTTTGCGAAAAAGGGGGTACTGGGAACAAGATCTCAGATGAAATGGGAGAGAGTTCCAAAAGGCAGGGGCCAAGGTGGAGAATTTGGAGCCTCACCATTTTTTTCGCTTGAAGCGAGGGACAGTGAGAAGTTGATGAGTAGCAGAGTGCAATTCTCTAGACGGGGTGTAGTCGTGGATTGCAGTGCTAATGAAAGACGGGGCAGAACCAGACCGGGCTTTGAAGATGATGCAGCCGAGCTTGAATAGGGCACGTTGCTGGACAGGGAGCCAGTGTAAAGATTTGAGAAGGGGCGTGACATGTTGTGATTTGGGTAGATTAAATACCAGTCGAGCCGCCTGGTTTTGGACCAATTGGAGGCGCCTCACGAGGTACGCCGGCATGCCATGGTAGAGGGCTTTGCCGTAGTCCAAGCGAGACGTCACCATCGCCAGAAGTATAAGTTTGAGGGCGGATGGAGAGAAAAACCGGGAGACTTTGCGGATTGTCCGGAGGGAAAGGAAGGCTGAGGAGACGACCGCACTAACTTGGGAGTGGAGGGAAAGTTGATTGTTGAGTTTGAACCCAAGGGTCTTGACAGAGGCAACGGGAGTGGGTGGGGAACCTAAAGAAAGGGGCCAGAAGGAAGAAGACCAAGGACTGGAGCAACCACCCGTCAACACCAGTTCCGTTTTGTTGGGATTGAGTTTCAGGTGGTTGAAGTTCATCCAGTCCTGGATAAAAGTCATGACAAACTGAAAATTGGATATTGACACGGGGGAAGGAGAAAGAGGGAAGATAAGCTGGAGGTCATCTGCATAGTTGTAAACGGAGACCTCCAGCTGCTGTAAAGCAAAAATAAGGGGGGCAATGTAAAGGTTGAATAGCAGTGGAGACAGAGAGGATCCTTGGGGGACCCCGCACTGCACTGGGCAAAAGTCATCTGAGTACTCACCCAAGCGAACTGCTTGAGTGCGACCACTCAAGAAGGAGGATAGCCACAGCAGGGCCGACCCTCCAATTCCCGCCACCTCGACACGTGAAAGTAAGATGGCGTGGTCCACCGTGTCGAACGCGGCGGAGAGATCGAGGAGGACCAGGGCCTGGGGCTGACTAGTATCCATACACTCCCGGAGGTTGTCCAGGACAGATATTATCACTGACTCTGTGGAGTGTGCAGGGCGGAACCCAGCCTGCCTGGGAGCCAAGACACTGTTCCTTTCCACAAAGGAGCTCAGAGTTCTAACAACATGGCGTTCCAGTACCTTTGCCAGGAAAAGGCAGGAGAGAGATAGGGCGGTAGTTGGCTGGGTCAGAAGAGTCCGCACCAGGTTTTTTAAAAATAGGTAGAATCACCGCCGATTTAAGTGATGGAGTGACAATACCCTGGGATAGGGAACTATTAAGAAACGTGAGGGGCGGTGAAGGGCAGAAGGAAAAGATCTGTTTCAGAATGTAAGTAGGGCAAGGATCCAGAGGGGAGCCAGACTTGACCAGCGGGAGAATGGAGAGGAGAGAATCAGTCGTGAGAAGGGGAATCGAGTCAAGACGTGCTGCGACTGGGGGACAGCAAGGGTTGGTGAAGGAGGGGGACGGAGGGGGAATCTTAGCTTTGATCGTGCTAATTTTATCAAGAAAGAAGGAATTGAGGGAATCGCAGAGTGGTTGCGAAGGAGAAGGTTTGAGTGAGGCCCTATTAGAATAGGCAAGATCTTGAACGATGGAAAATATTTCTCTAGGCTGGTTCTCAGCTTCATTTGAGCGTGTAGTTGTTGGGCGTGGGTGTTTCAGGTGGGTATGTGTCCTGTTTTTGTGTTTTATATTTACTTCCGTCCGCCATTTTTTAATCGGTTTGATGGCAGGGGTGATGTTCGTTTGGTCCTTCCGCAGTCAAGCTCCGTTTGTCGGAGCTTATTATCCGCGGCGGTCGAGGAAAGTGGTGAGTTCCGTTGGGATGGTGGGGTTATCCTAATCGTGCGGCCGGACCACCGCAGCTCTGGCGGCGGTTGGGCCTGTTTCCGCGGTCAATGCATCCACGGCAGACGGTGTTTCTGTGGTACCGTCCGCTTGCGGCGGTCTTTGATGGGATCCGTCCACCGCGGTCGGTGTGTGATGACAGAAATATCCTAATCGCAACGGCGAATTATCCGCGGTGCGGTCGGGAGTATTTTTGCCGCGACCATGGCGGAAGGGACCCGTTTCCGTCCGCCATCCTAATGACCCTCTAGTTTGCGCTTTATTGGCACGAGAAACACCCAACGCGTTTAGAAGTTACCTCACTTCTTGTTCATGGGTGAAGTTTCAATGTGGCCATTCTTGTTTTAAAGATGCAGTGTATTGTTTAACTCGTGCACGTGATCATAAACATAAAAGAGAGTTTAAACGCACTCTTGTTTACAACAAGCGATTAGGTGATTGCAACAGTGTATATACAAATATTTACAAATCGTGGATTATCACAGCTGCAGCTGCATGCTGGACCATCTGCAGCTTATGCATGACTGCTTTGTTAGTTCCTGCATACAAGCTGTTGCAGTATTCCAGCCGAGATGTTATAAGAGCAACCACCACCATTTGTCTGGCTGAGAGTGGTAATAGGTCAAAGAATTTCCTCAGACCTTTAATGATGTTAAAGCAAGTGCCTGCCATGGCCAGGGCCTGTTGTTTGAATGACAGAGTAGCATCAAACTTGATTCCTAAATTCCTAGCTGCATTAATTGTGTTAGGGGGCGCAATGGCATCTTCAGGCCACCACCGCTTCGGAATGAAGTGATTTTGTTGCCCAAAAGGCAAAATTTCTGTTTTTCCCGAGTTACACCTCAGGTAGTTGTTGCTCATCCATTCGAAGGTGGCTGAGAGGCAGTTTTTAATATTTTCTTCTGTATCCGTCGTGTCATTGCCCAGGACCAGGATAAGTTGCGTATCGTCCGCATAGGAGATAGTATTGATCTTAAAGGACGATATTAGATTAATCAGGGGGGCCATATATACATTAAAAAGCATCGTACTCAGGCTGGATCCCTGAGGGACCCCTGACATAAGCAATTTTTCTTCTGAGCTGAACTGCCCTAGCGTGATCACTTGGTGCCTGTTCTTCAGAAAGTTCTCAATCCATTCCAATACGTTTCCTGCTATGCCAGATGTAACTAGATGGTCTATAAGGATGGCATGTGAGACCGTATCAAAGGCCACAGACAGGTCTAATAGTACCACAACAGCCTTCTTGCCCTGATCCATAGCAGAACGTAGGGTTTCGGCAGTGAAAAGGAGGGCTGACTCTGTAGAGTGTTGGGCGCTAAAACTCGACTGATTGGGGTGCCACATATTATTGTCCTCCTGTCAGGACTAGGGTGGCTTGCGGTCTAGGGCCCGCCCCGTGTCACGTACCATGTCCTAGGCACTTGTGTGGAAAGGTACATTGTTTTCCTTCTAAGGGGCGTTGGTGGTACAATTGTACAACTCTGTAATGTAATGTACTTTTTATGTCATGCAATGTGCACTGTGTATGAAGTTTATCCACCCCTGTCCGCCTAATGTTTTATATTTGGCACCCTGAACGCGTCCGCGAGATGCGTGAGGTTTGGCAAACTCAACGCGTCCGCGAGATGCGTGGGATTTGGCAAGCGGCTTCAACGCGTCCGCGAGATGCGTGGGAATTGGCAAGCGGTCGCATCCGCGAGATGCGTAGGCATTTCCTATGGTCGCGTGCAAGGGAAAAACACCGGGCGTAGCCACGTCAACGTGCGCGACAACGCCCAGACCCCTTTGCTCACTATTCTAGGGATTTTGAAGGTGTGGCAGCTTCCTCCTGATGCTCTGGTTTGGAAACAGAGCTTTGGGAAGCATTTTTGGTTCTCGTTGCAGTAGGCGAGTTGAATCCAGCAGAAGGTCCATTCGAGAAGGCGATTCCAGTTGAAAGGTTGCAGTGGAGAAGTTTGCAGATCCTGTAAGTTTCATCTCCGAGGTTTTGGATTTCTGCAGCCACGCCCTTCTATTGAGTAGAGTAGGTCGTACTCTACAGGTAGGACCAATTTGGTTATTTAAAGGCTCAAATTTGGCGCAACCATTGCAAAAGTGTTTTTAGAATGTTTCTTTGGGAAAATTAAAACATTCATTGTTTTCTTTGATACAATTCCGTGAGAGTTTAGACTCAATCTTCTTGAGTTCTTCTTTGAATTGTTTTAGAACGCTATTCTTAACTGGCGCATTCCATTTGCAGTGTATTAGCAAAAGGATTCATTTTGCTTAAAGAGTTATATTCATGTGAAGTTTTTGGGTTTGAAGATTACCAATGTAAAGTGAATATTTACAAGGTAAAGAGACATTTGAGGTTACCAATTTAAAGCAGATATTTACAAGGCAATGAGATATTTGTGGCTATCAACGTAAAGAGGATATTTACAAGGAAAAGAGTCATTAAGTCCTTTGTAACCCTGAGAAGTTAATGTGTTTGTTGATGCGCAATTCAAGACATTGTTTCCTTTTGATGACTTTGGAGTTAAGGCTGAATTTAAAGTCAAAGAGCCTTTTAATTTAAGAAGTTATTTTAGTTATTTGATTTGTTGCAGAGTTTCGTAAATATTAGGAAAACTTGCAGCATTAACTTTTCCTTTTCAGATCTCCCTCCCTGCTGTTCCCTACCTAACACCCTTTTCCCCCCGCTTGATCACTTCAATATTCTGTGTATTTACTACAATCAGAATTGGAGGTATCGAGAGGTGGGCCCTTATATCAACTCGACAGATCCTGAGGAAGACCTCGTCTGACACCTCCAGGAATGTCGTGAGCTGCTTATTCACAAATATTTCAGTTAGCTTGCACCGGACGGGTAGAAATGAAATAGGCCGTACGTTTGAAAGGGTTGTGGGATCTGCCAATTGCTTCTTCTGGTGAGGAGTTTATTATATTATTAATAATGGGATTGACAGTGTCAACAAGGGCTTGTAATACAATGGGGGGACAAGGATCAAAACTGGAACCCGACTTAATAGATAATATGGCCTGGCGAGTTTCATCCAAATTGATGGGCAGGAAAGTGTTCATGCAGGCGATGTTAGTGCCTGCAGAGATCCCCTCATCTAAAATTGGTGGAATCGGTTGAGGAAAATCTTTGATAAGAGTCTGCATTTTTTCTTCAAAGAAGTCAGCTATGGTGTTACGGAGACTCTGAGAGGGGGGGATTTCTGCTGCAAAATCGCAACATTCTATTCCCAACAACTTTAGTGCCGATTTACGGATCGTCGCAAAATGTACAATACTTATGGCCCTCTTCAGACCTCTCCTATCTTGAAAGTTTTGGGGTGATTCGACAAGCGGGGCCTAGAAAAAAAAAGGGTCCCAAAACATGTTTTCTCCATGCAATTTTCCATAGGAAATTTTAGACATGGCTACAGCCTGAACTCCTGAATAGAATTACACTAAATTTGGCAAAAAGGTAGCCCTTGGTAGAGAAAGAGCCTTGTTTGTTAAATGGTGTTAATTCGTTCAGAAGTTTTTTAAATATTCATGGAAAAATAAATATATGTATCTGGGCGGAGCCTAACCACACATCTCATCATGGGATCTGATTGGCAGTCAGCACTTCATCCAAGAAGTGTTGGCAGCCATCCTCGGACCAATATACATGATAGCACCACATTAAAAAGCATTACAGTTAAAAGAAGGTTTTAAGACGTTTGTTACATTATAAATCATGTGTTGATGGTACTATACTCATTTTAGGAATTGTGGTGTATTCTAAGGTGATTTTACTATGTGAAAAAGCTTTCTGCTGAAATATAATGATTCATGTTTGAGAGAAAACTATTTTCTCATTCTTTTCCCACAGAGGTTTGGAAGGTGATTTATAAGCTAAACTGAGAGCATATTTTCTCTACATTCACATTATCTTTCTCAGTCATGTGAGAATGAAGTCTGACATTCTCAGTAAAACGTGTACATCATACAAGGGCAGAGACTGCCAGTTGATTCCTTTGTGTTCTACTGCAGCTTCCCAGAGTGTTCTAAAAAACAACTAGAGTGCTAACAGTCCTACTTATGATAAACGTATTGCACACCTGAAGCCATCTTGATTGGAATAAAGTGGTAACTCTTAAAATATATAATTTTAAAAAGGAACAAAATGAGGGGATTCATTTTGCCGTAGAAAGTATGATTAGTGCTTCAGAAAGAAAAATTAGGGCACATTTTGAGTGACTTCCCAAATCCTCTTCTATTTCATTAAAACATTCTGAAATGCAGACTGAAACATGCACTTTCAATACCAGCAGCAGACTTCCCTGGTGAGCAGTAGCTTTGAATGTCTGACTAAATATCGAAATCAAAAATATCGACATACAAAAATATCGGGACAAAAATATCGAAGTCAAAAATATCGGAATCCTATCCCTAACAAGGTAAGTACAAAAATATCGAAAAAATAATATCGTAGTACAAAAATATCGAAATTAAAAATATCGTTTTTTTAAATGTATTAATAATAATGTTAAAATAATTATAAAATACATATAATGTTACAAATATTAAATAAAAATATTAAAACATAATTAAAAATTAAAACTAATACATATACATTGAAAATAAATTAAAAACGTAATAATTTAATGTAATTTTATATTTTGTAACTTCATTTAATTGATTTAATTTAAATTTATTTAATTTTTACCCTGTACGACTGTACCCCAAAAACCCAAAACTGACCCAGAACCCTAAAAATACCCCTTTACCCAAATACTGAAAACTGACACTGAACCCTAAAAATACCCCTTTACCCATGAACTGAAAACTGACCCAGAACCCTAAAAATACCCCTTTACCCATGAACTGAAAACTGACCCTGAACCCTAAAAATACCCCTTTACCCACAAACTGAAAACTGACCCTGAACCCTAAAAATACCCCTTTACCCATGAACTGAAAACTGACCCAGAACCCTAAAAATACCCCTTTACCCAAAAACTGAAAACTGACCCTGAACCCTAAAAATACCCCTTTACCCAAAAACTGAAAACTGACCCTGAACCCTAAAAATACCCCTTTACCCATGAACTGAAAACTGACCCTGAACCCTAAAAATACCCCTTTACCCAAAAACTGAAAACTGACCCTGAACCCTAAAAATACCCCTTTACCCATGAACTGAAAACTGACCCTGAACCCTAAAAATACCCCTTTACCCATGAACTGAAAACTGACCCTGAACCCTAAAAATACCCCTTACCCATGAACTGAAAACTGACCCTGAACCCTAAAAATACCCCTGTACCCAAAATTAATTAATATTATTTAATTACCAATTAATTATTAATTAACAATAACAATAAAGTAAATATATTAGCACATTTGCTGTAATTAATTTAATTTAATAATTAATATTATTTTGCACAATTAATTAATTAAGAATAACAATAAATAATATATATAAAAATTACTTTAATTAATGTAATTAAATAATTAAGAATAATTAATTACCAACTAATTAATAATTATAAATATGAAAAAAATTATAATAATTAATTAACTAATTAATAGAAATTAATTACCAATTAATTATTTAAAATATGTACAAACATATATCAATTAATTAATTATTATTAAATTACTTCCCACCCTATTCCCCTATAAACCCATAACCCGCTACAGAACATATTTATCAATTAATAAATTAATTTAAAATTATTTAAAATTAATTCTCAATTAATTAATTATTAATTCCTACTAATTAATAATTAATTTAACATAATTAAATTACTTCCCACCCTATTCCCCTATAAACCCACAACCCGCTACAGTAGTAAAAGACAATATTTAATAAAATAACATTAAAAATAAATAATAAAACATAATAAATACAATATAATATACACTAAATGTATTTAAAAATTGATATTAGTAACATCAAAGTTATTAATTTCGATATTATTAACATCGATATTTACAACTTCGATATTACTGATATCATACCAATATCGATATTTAGACTGTCGATATTACTTACCTTCGATATTTTTGTATATCGATATTTAAACTTCGATATTTTTGCATATCGATATTTAAAAATCGATATTTTGTCTGTGTACCGTAGCTTTACTACAGTGATCTAATAAGCAACTAGAGTGCTAACATTCAGAATTTATGACAAATGTGTGACACATCTGAATGCCTTCTTGATGGAATCAAAGTAAAAAACTGAAAGTATTTCGTACTGAGGAGACTGTAGTAAATAAAAAAAAATTGGAAACTTCATAACAAATAAGTCTCCCAAGATGGCCACCAGAGACAAAAGAGCCCAAATGTAGCACAACTATCACCCAGATGTAGCCCAAGTATAGTCCAATGACAGAATGTCCCAGAGTGTTCTAAAGAACAACAAGAGTGCTTACTGTCTTACTTATGACAAAAGTATGGCACACCTGAAGCCATATTGATTGAAATAAACTGGTAACACTTAAAACATTTAATTTAAAAAGGAACAAAATGAGGGGGCTTATTTTGCCATAGAAATTATGATTAGTGCTGCAGAAAGAAAAATTCGGGTACATTTCGACTTCTCAAGTCCTCTTCTAGTTCATAAAAAAATCTGACATGAAGACTGAAACATGCACTTTGAATACCAGCAGCAGACTTCCCTGGTGAGCAGTAGCTTTACTACAGTGATCTAATGAGCAACTAGAGTGCTAACATTCAGAATTGATGGCAAATGTGTGACACATTTCAATTCCTTCTTGATGGAACCAAAGTAAAAAACTGAAAGTATTTCCTACTGAGGAGACTGCAGTAAATGAGGAAATTAGGAATCTTCATAACAAATAAGTCTCCTAAGATGGCCACCAGAGACAAAAGAGCCCAGACGTAGCACAAATATCATCCAGTTGTAGCCCACGTATAGCTCAATGACAGAATGTCCCAGAGTGTTCTTAGGAGCAACTAGAGTGCTTACTGTCTTACTTATGACAAAAGTATGGCACACTTGAAGCCATCTTGATTGAAATAAACTGGTAACACTTAAAACATTTAATTTAAAAAGGAACACAATGAGGGGGCTCATTTTGCCATAGAAATTATGATTAGTGCTGAAGAAAGAAAAATTAGGGCACATTTTGAATGACTTCCCAAATCCTCTTCTATTTCATTAAAACATTCTGAAATGCAGACTGAAACATGCACTTTCAATACCTGCAGCAGACTTCCCTGGTGAGCAGTAGCTTTACTACAGTGATCTAATGAGCAACTAGAGTGCTAACATTCAGAATTTATGACAAATGTGTGACACATCTGAATGCCTTCTTGATGAAATCAAAGTAAAAAACTGAAAGTATTTCGTACTGAGGAGACTGTAGTAAATAAAAAAAATTGGAAACTTCATAACAAATAAGTCTCCCAAGATGGCCACCAGAGACAAAAGAGCCCAAATGTAGCACAACTATCACCCAGATGTAGCCCAAGTATAGTCCAATGACAGAATGTCTCAGAGTGTTCTAAAGAACAACACGAGTGCTTACTGTCTTACTTATGACAAAAGTATGGCACACCTGAAGCCATATTGATTGAAATAAACTGGTAACGCTGAACTTAACTTTGTGGCCTAACGCAGGAACCCTTTGCACCATAGTACAAGGGTGTCTGCATGCAGGGGATTGTTTATGTACAGTAAGGTCCACCTTCCTGCACATAAAGAGTTTGGAAATGTCACTTTTTTATATGTGCTGCTTAATGCAGCACACATTGAAATTACAAAATGTAATTTTTTAAAAAGATTGTTTAAGTGCAGGAAGGGTTACCTTCCTGAACATAAACAATCAAAGGCATTTCACAAAAATGAGGAGAATTAAAGAATTTCTCCTTGTTTCGCCAAGTTAAGAACAGGTTTCCATGGTCTTAATTTTGGTGCTGCCTCCCATTTATGCTGCCTTTTTTAATAGGGGTCAATGTCAAAATCAATGGGTGTCACAGTGGAATGCCCACCACAACACCCACTGCCCACCCCTTTCACGCAAAGTATTGGGTGAAAGGGGGTGTTTTTTACAAGCCAGCATTCAGCCATGTTACGTGACTTAATGCTGCCTTGGAAATAAAGCGAAGCCCCTATCGCCACGGGATCGCCCCAAAAAGTGACGTTCTCAAGGTGATAGGGGCTTGTAAATATCCTCCTAAAATACTTACTAATTTGAGTATTTGTTTTGTGTGCACACTTGTGTTTATATTTTTGAATTACTGTTTTAATGTTTGAATTTTAAATCCTACAAATTGCTTGGGGGTCCCCGGCTTCCAGTGGTGACTCAATGGGGGTCTGCAGGAGTCAAAAGTTTATGAACCCCTGTAATAGACCATTGTGGGCAGAAGTAAGAGGTAGTGGTAGTACAACCATGCATGCCAACAGACCTGATTCAGGCAGGAAATGACCAATGTTTTTAAGCCCAAATGGGCTTTATTTGATCTGTCTCCTATCTTCAATCTCCTCTTTTTCAATGTAAGTCAAAGGGGAAAATCAATACCCCAGTTTTTTTTTTCAAAATCTCCCTCTTACCAAGTTCAAAATGTTAGCAAGTATGGTACATTGGATCATGGAAGTCAGGAGAAATTGTGGTGGACATGGACTCAGATAACAGAGGACAGGAGGAACATTGAGAGGTGCACCAAACAGACCCTACAGGGCAGGCATCAGGGTTTGCAGCAGCACAATACACCACACAGGGCATGTGGGACTGGAGTGAAATACAACAATCCATAGAAAGCAATAGGGAGGGGACAGGACCATGTACATGGACAACCGAGAACAGAAGGGAAAGAGGCAATGGTAGCTAGCTGACCATAATAGACAGACAGGAGAGAAACCTGCAGCATAACGGACCATAATGGGCAGGGGTTTTGGATCAGGGGCATTACAATGGAACAGACAAGCCAGGAGGGAGGGAATAGGGGTATGCACAAGGAAACAGAGTGCTGGGGCAAGGGGGCAGGGCAGGAGCAGCAAGATGACCATGATGGCCAGGCAGGATGGGCACTAGAAGCAAGACACATCCTGGAGAGCAACAGTGAGACTATAATGGCATACACACAGACCATGGAGGGAAGGTGGGAGGGGGTCGGGGGCAGCTAGCTCACCACACAGGGAAGGTGGGAGGGGCTGTGGCAGCACAGAAGACCATGCATGGCAAGCGGGAGGGTTAGTGGCAGCACAATGGCTATGATGGGCAGGAAGGAGGGCACAGGGGTATGCACAAAGACCATGGAATATTGAAGGGAGGGTCAGGACCTGGACACAGAAAAGAGAGTTCAGGGGAAGGGGCCTCACAATAGGCCATGCAGTGCAGGCAGGAGGAGCAGTTTCAGCACAACAGACCAGGGAGGACAGAGGAGTGTGGCAGTAAAATGGACCATGGGGGACAGGAGGAAGGGGATAAGGGCATGGAATGTGGGCAGGCAGGGTGGAGGTTGCAGGGACAGGTTACAGTCATCTGACAATGCTAGGCAGCTAATAGGGGAGTGGCAGCTCAACAGAACACTCAGAGTAGATAGGAGTGGCAGGCCCATGGAACATAGTGTGCAAAAAGGATGGAGCAAGGGCATGCACACAGACATCGGAGGGAAGGGGGAAGGAGAATAGGGGCAGCAAGCTAAGCACAGAGGCTAAGCAGGAGGTCAATGATGGGGCATATAATTGGGCAATGGAGGGCAGAAGGAGTGGACTGGTACATCATGCTAAATGGAGGGCAGTGGCAGCACATCAGACCATGCATGGCAGGAGGGAGGTGGCTAGTCCATGGATTCAGACAACAGAGGATAGGAAGGAGGTGGCTCGGGCAGCAAGCTAACTGTTCAGAGAAGGCAGAAAGGCCAGTGGCAGAACAACAGCCACACAGGGCTGCAATAAGGGAGCAGGGACATGGACTTGGACAATGGGTGGCTAGGAGGAGGGAAGGCAGGAGCAGCAAGCTTGGGTGGGGGCAGCACAATGCCAGGCCCTGCTCCAACCCCCCACTATCCATTGTGATATGCATCTTACTCAAAACTAGAAATTTGCTGAAAAAACAAAGATTACAGGGACAGTATAGTTAGACTCAGATTTCACTCATACACAACCAATGAAATTCAGGTATAGTTACCTGAGCTAACTATAACTTACGCCCCGCAATGTACTGCTAATGACCTCAGACATTACATCATTCATGACATGGTCAGTTACATCACTCATGACATCACTCATGATATCTCAAATGAGCTGTGAATGGAAAGGAACTTAATCGCTAGAACTTTATTTAGGGATAGTGTGTGTATATTAACACCTCTTTTTTTCTTTTCTCTCATGTAAGAACCATTATAATATGCAGCGTACCCAGATTAATAAGGCCAATAGCCTATCACTTTAAAGTAATGTGTAGTCTATTGTTTATGTTGATGTTTATTATGAATAAGTCACGTTGACGAACATACAGGTATAACAGTCACGGGGCAAGATATGCTGAAATGACATCGTATGCATATTAACACTTGTTTTCTTTTCTTTATTGCATCAATTCCTGAATTTTCACATCGTGTCAAGTCCAATATGTAAATGTAAATGTAAATGTGTTTCGATTTATATAGCGCACTTTAACCCAGGGGCCTCAAGGCGCTTGCTTAGGGAACCCGTCCTGGTATTCCCCTGTGAGATACCCCGGCCGGGTATCCACAAGGTGAAAGCCAGGCATCCCGCCGCGAGGGGCCGTAGTGGAGATTAAGCAAGCTATTGCCCAGAGTCGCAGAGTGTGACCCCGTGAGTCGAGTAGGCACCAGAGCGAGAATTGTCGACTCCGTGGAATTTTTGAGCCCGAGACCCACCGAGGCGGGGTATCGAACCCTGGTCCACGGCCGATCTCAGCTTCTGGGTCTGCCGCCTCTAACCACTGAGCCACGCTTCTCCACCTTTTTGGATTACAGTAATATGTAGTCCTTTGTTAATGTTGGCAACTTTAGGCATTTGTACATTTAAATAAGGATTTTACAATGACGTCTGGTATCGTTATCAAGGTTCGGACGAGCCGAAATGCATGGATCATGTCCTTTGCAGATTAAACACTTCCAAACTACAACCTGAGTGCTGATTCCTTCCTTGTAAGATTGAGAGGAGAATTAGCATTTAAAAAAAGTCAGAAATTCACACAAAAAACACGTCATAGTTAGTTGGACATTTCACTCGTACAAAACAAGAGAAATTCAGCCGTTATAGTTAGTTGTGCTAACTATAACTTGCGACCCCGCAATGCACTGCTGATGACATCACATATTACATCACTCATGACTGATGATATCATCCACGTGATCATCTGATGCACCTCCTCACACCCTAATATACGGACAACCATTCTCGAAACCATAGACACACCAATACTAGTACAGCTATAATATTCTGTGCACTATGCATGCAGACCTCTAAACAGCTAAATACTATTGATATGCTCTTCTAAATAGCCAGTTAGTACCTATGCAGTCTAGGAATCCTTCTGTCTGCCCCTTACACTTCTCCATTCACCCATCCAGCACTATCTACATATCCCATCACTCCACCAATACCTAAGCACTTATAAATTCAGCACGCACTTTTTTGCAACACTGAAATTACTCCAGGTATTAGTCGTATACTTAAGGAATGGCGTAGTCACTAACACAAGTGCAGGTACAATATTTTGTCCAATATGTATGCACACCTCTAACCAGCTACAAACTATTGATACGCTCTTCTAAATACCCAGTTAGTACCTATGCAGTGTAGGAATATTCCTGTCTGTCTCATGCATTTCTCCAATCACCCATCCAGCACTATCTACTTATCCTATTACTCCACCAATACCTAAGCACTTATAAATTAATTATACACTCTGTTTGTAATACTGTATTTATTCTAGTTACTAGTCATGAACTTATGGAATGGCCTAGCTACTAACACAAGTACAGCTATAATATTTTGTGCACTATCCAAGCAGACTAGCTACATACTATTGATACACTCTTCTAAATACCCAGTTAGTACTCATGCATTGCAGGAACCGTCCAGTCTGTCCCATGCTCTTCTTTAATCACTTATCTAGCACTATCTACTTATCCTATCACTCCACCAATACGTAAGCACTTATAAATTAAGTGTTCACAATGTTTGCAGCACTGTCATCATTCCAGTTACTAGTGGTACTCTTTTCTGCACCAACTCAAGTAAACATAAAATATACTGTGCATAATCCCTACAAATCTCTAAGCAGATACATACTATTGGTGCACTTCATTAAATACTGAAGTAGTACCCTTGCAGCGTAGGATGCCTCCTTTCAGTCTCATTCAATTCTTTAATAACCCATCCAGCCCTATGTTCTTATTGTATCAGTCTGCCAAATACCTAAGCACTTATGGGGCAGATTTACAAGCACCCAGTATGTCACTTTTTGTAACGTAGTGATGGCGCCAGGCACCCCTTCATATTTACAGGGAGAGGAAAAGCCACCCTGCATGGTTTTTCCTCTCCTTGTAAATACGACCCCTTCATACACAGAACTTTGCATTGAAGGGGCGTTCCATAGGTGTTGCTGTGGGTGTTCCCACGCAACACTCATAGCACAAGACACATCTCCAGATTTATGAGAAATCGTAAATCTGGAGATGTGTGTGAATGCTGCGCCATACTAGAGTTGGTGTAGCAAGGCGCAACAAGGAGAATTGTTTTCATTTCTCCTAATTATTTCCTCTTTCAATGCATGCTGCATTCCACAGCATACATTGAAAAAGGTAAATGCTTTTACTGATTGTTTTTGTGCAGGATGGTGTCCCTTCCTGCACAAAAACAATCTCCGCACGACATAGACATCCTTTCACCATAGTGCAAGGGTGCCTATGTCACCGCATGGTTGCAGTTTTTGCAGCAGTATAGAGGGAAGCACAGAGTTGCAACATGTTCATGCACATATGTCACATTCCTGTGCTTCGGAAGTGCCACAGTGCAGTGCAGCTAAAGAGCCTGCAGTGTCACGCTGCAGTACCTCATAAATCTTCAACTATAAATTCTACATACACTACTAATGCATTCTTTCAGTCAATCATGCTGTATACATATATTCAACCAAACTTTCACACATTACCTTGCAATTATAGTTCTTTCTTTAAGCAGATAAGGTAGTTCTGATAAGATTTTTTTTCTTTTGTATTTGTATTTATTTTTTTTGGAACAATTTTTTATCTTTTTCTTCGTGTTTTTCAAAAAATTAACAAAAAAAAGGACGAATAAAACAGGAAACTTTTAGAATTACTTATCTTTCCAAAAACAATAACAAAAAAATAAATAACAACAATGGTTGCGTTGCGCAGCACAAACTGCATCCACAAACTGCTCACTGCCTCTTGACAGGACTCGGTCACAAATTTTGCACGTTACCTTTCTCGCATTTAGTTTCTTCTCTCCAGGTGGATAAGTGGAGAATTTCACTTACAACAGATTGCGGCCTCTGTGTACGTGGTGCCTCCTGCAAGAATTCTTCTTCAGAAGATACTTCCTCCTGCTGCTGCTGTCAAGATGCCATTTTGTCTGATATTTTTTGAAAATCACGAGAAAAAAAACAAGCAAAAAGGGTTTTTGTAGGAAAAGAGCTGTCTCTCTAAAGATGCTCCAACAAGGATATTTAAAATGGGTGGGGTCCTTCAATAGTTACAGTGGGAAATGTTATGAACCAATGAAATCTTTTTTTTTTTGGTCACTTGGGATCCGTGCACTCTGCGCTCACAAAGTACACACCCGACACGACTTTGCGAAAATATATTTAAAAATAATATACATTTATTATAAATACAAATATATTATTTTTATGAATATCTTAGAAAATCTCTTGCCCTAATATGTATATTAAAGACACATACATATCATTTTAGAACATACATTTTTTTTGCGGGAGCGCGCACCCTGCGTGCCCCAGCACATATATGACCTCACGCGGGACACGCCACCACGCAAACGTCGAGTACCATAATACGCATGTGTCGCGAATGCGCGGTTGCGGACTGGTCGCATACCAATCGCGCACATCAAGTAATATTAAATGTATATGATGTAATTGAAAAACACACAGGCGTCACACACCATACGTGGATCATTCATGACTTTTCTAAAATGGTGGCTATAATCCTCGCACCCACCGTGAGGTGTACGCTTTGGGTGCACGACTCCGAAAACATTTTGGAAAAAAAATAATATAATATATTAAAATAAAAAAATAAACAAAAAAATTAAACTATATTTCAGTTTGAATTATTTTTTGCAATTTTCAGAAAAATATATAACGTTATTTAATGAATAAAATATTTATAAATCAACAGTTAAACATCTGTACAAAATCAGTACAAAAAAACAGGTCTAACTACTATTACACTTAAAAATTAGCATTTAAAAAACTTTGAAATTCACTGAAAAAAACATAGTTTTCAGAGACGTTATAGTTAGAAATTAGCATTTTAAAAAACCTTAGAAATTCACTGAAAAAAGGTTTCAGGGTGTTATTTTTAGCTGGACATTTCACTCGTTCAAAACCATAGAAATTCCTCTGTTATAGTTAGTACTGCTAACTATAACTCGTGCACCTGCAATGCACTGCTGATGATGTCACATATTACATCATTCATGACATGGTCAGTGACATCACTGATGACATCACTGATGACGTCTCAAATGACATCTCAAATGACATCACTGATGACATCACGGATGACATCATCCATGTGACAATCTGATACACCTCATCATACACTAGTATAACATTTCATCACTCACTGTAAAATACAGAGTACCATATTTGAAACCATTGACACACCAATACAAGTTTCTAAATACCCACTTACTGATTCCTAAGTCTACACACACAACTACCCGTTCAACAACAGAATCACTTGTACATGCAGTCACTATCAAATGCACGTATACACATATATAGACATTGACATATCAGCAGTCATCTTAGTCGGTTATGCAGTCATCCTACTCACTCATGAAAAAAATTAATCACACATACATTTACTCACTTACACAATTATACACACAACACCTCATTTATTCAAACACATAGTAACTCATAGTTATTATGTTAAAAAATCACCATTGCAATTATACACTCATTCATATAGTTACTCTCATAATCACTGACTCTTTCATATACTTATTCACATACACCAACTCTCACATACAATGCCTTTTATTTTTTTACTTTGTTGAAGATGTACAACTAAAACATATATTCGCTCACCAATGCACAAATAAATACACTCAGTCCCCCAAACAACTGTTTCCACATGTACTCTACCTATACACCTAGTCAATCAACCATTCACACATCTATGCATGGAGTTACACACACCCTATCAACCACACACAAACTCAGTATCCCATACAAATACTCACCCAACTAATCAATAACTCATATACACACTCATGTAGTTAGTGACCAACTAATGCAGCATGTTTTACAACAACAAAGACAGTGATGCACACATTCACATAGTTTAGGGCTAGATGTAGGTGGCTTAATACCGGTTGCTAAAGCCGAAATTCGGAAAATTTCAGCTTTACCGACCGGTATTTAGCCCTGTGCGATGTAGGTATTACCGAATGCCATCGGTAATAACAAATCGGTAAATTAAAGGAAAACAGTTACCAATTCCTTATCTACTGATCGGTGTACACCGAAACCTAAAAATACTGAATCGGTAAATAAGGAATCGGTAAAAATTAAGAATTGCGATGTAGCAATATTCGGTAATACTGAATTTGTCCAAAATCGGTATTAAAGAATCGTTAAGTACCACTGACCCAGAGCAGGTGGTAATCAGGTGCAGTGCTTAAAAACAGCCCTAAAATGCAACAGTGTGAACACATTGGCGGCCCTCTACGTCATAGCAAGGCGGCTACGTTTGTGAGCAGCAGGAGTGAGGTTTTGTAGATGGGAAGTGCGTGTGTACAGACTGCGTGTCACACTGTTCCAATTGACTGAGCCAGAAATCCATGACAGGTACAGGCTACACCCACACACCATCCTTGACCTGATACGAGACCTGGAACCATACCTGGACACCAAGGGCATAGGCAATACCCACCCATGTACAGGTACTCTGTTGCTTGCACCTCCTGGCATCAGGAAGTTACCAGAGTGTGATAGCCACAGCAGGTGGTGTGTCACAGAGCTGCCTATCCCGTTTTTTCAACACCATCCTGGACGTCATGATGGTCAGAATGCATCATTACATACGCTTCCTCAGCACACAGGCAGAGCTGAAGAAGACTAAGCTGGATTACTACCAAAAGGCAAATTTCCCACACATAATAGGCTGCATTAATGGTACCCAAATACCTACCTGCCCACCAGCAGCTACAGAATACATTTACCGGAACCGCAAATCCACTCACTCCATCAACGTGCAGGTAATATGTGATGCAAACTTTATCAACACTGACATTGTTGCTAAATTCCCAGGGAGTACCCACGACTCCTACATATTCAGGAACAGTGGGATCTATACACGCCTGGGAGCTGGTGAATTCGGAGAAGGATACCTACTAGGTAAATTATTGTGACACACCCTGATGTGTACCTTGGATTAACGTATTGGTGACACAAATTATTGGCACTTTCTATTACATTTAGGTGATAGCGCATATGCCTTCCGGTCTTTCCTACTAACCCCATATCTCAACCCATCCACCCCAAGGGAGAGGAGATACAATGTGGCACATAAAAGCACAATCAACATTGTGGAGTGCACCTTTGGACTGCCAAAAAGCAGGTCCCTTTGCCTCCACAAAGGTGGAGGTGCACGTCAGAACCGCCCCATCATCTGCTGCAAAATAATAGCAACATAACCTTGCCACAAAGAAAGGAACAGCAGTGAAACTAACTGACTCTGAGGACGAGGACAATCCACAGCCATAGCCCTGCGCAGCTGGTGTGGCAGCAGCACCGGATGGGAGACACAGGGGGGCTGAGATAGCACGCAACTATTTCTGAGTGAGTAAGGAGACATAGCCAGTTACTGTATTTGAGTGATGGTGTTTAATGATCAAAGCACACCACCAAGATCAAAACCAGTGTCCATACAGACATGGGTTACATCACCCATTTCATGAGTACTATATCCTGGTTGGCTCTATTTCCTGCGCCCACGCGCTGCACTGCCACGTTCCTTGTAAGCATGAGCGGAAAATCTGTTCCGCTCGCGGATTTTCGGTAAATTCGCAATCCGCGAGATTCGCGAATTTCCCGCAAAATCCGCGATCGAAAATCCGCGAACGGAACGGATTGGGTCAAAAGTTCAAGCTGACTTTTGAAACTCTTTTAGAATGGCGCCGGCAAGCTGCCAGAGCCATTCTAAAATTTGGGGTGATTAATGATTGTGTAACTTAATTTGACCTTCAACTGGAGCACCTGCTTTACTTTATCTATTAGTGCTTCCTGTTGAAGCTATTTCTAGCTAATTTAGAATGGCGCTGGCAGCCTGCCGGCGCCATTCTAAGTAGGGCTGAGGGCAGAAGGGCACAAAAGTGGGACAGAGGGCAGAAGGGGACAAAAAATGAGTGGGGCAGAGGGCAGAAGGGCACAGAAACAAGTGGTACAGAGGGCAGATGGGCATAAAAAACGAGAGGGTGGCAGTGATTAAGCAGGCAAAAAAAAAACCCGCAAAATTGCAAAGCGCCTCGCGAACACCCGCAAACACGCAAAGCGCCTCGCGAACACCCGCAAACATGCAAAAATAAAAAAATCCGCAAATTCGCGCGAATTTGCGAATTTTGCAGATTGCCAATTCGCAAATCCGCAAATTTGCGAATTGCCAATTAGCAAAATTCGCCCATGCTTAGTTCCTTGGCCCCACTGTCTGCACTGCCAGTATGTTCCTGGCCAGCACTGTGGCGTTCGCTGCGCCTCCTGGTCTCGGTGGGAGAGGACGCAATGCTACTACGGCTAGTAGCCTCCTCACTGTCCTCCCTCTGCTGTAGTGGCCACCTTCTCGATTTGCAGCAGTTCCAGTGCTGAGGTCATTGTCACCATCCCCCTAGCCGCATCCCTACTACAGTGTGCTATCTCCTCCTGCATGGCTATTGACAGTCTGCACATGAGGGAGGTAGCAGTGGACATCCGGTTCACCACCTTGAGTATGCATCAAGTCTCTGCCTCTCCCTGCGCCTAGCCAGGCGGTCCTCCTCAAACTTGCTGCAGAGCTTCCTCACAGCCGACGCTGCATAACTCATGCCCTCAGACATGGTGTTGTTAATTACACTGATTCCCTTTTCAATTTTGTGCATGTGCGCATTCATGTGTGACATCTCCCTTTGCACTGACTGTATCACTCTCCATTGCAGGCGCTGGACCTTTGGCATGTTGCCTTCCAGCCCAGCGAACACACTGTCACCTTGGTCCGAGTTTGGAGGACTGACTGCCCTTGCCCTGCGGCGTCCGGAGGATGTGTGGGTGCACTCTGATGGGGTCTCAGATCTTTCCATTTGCCGTCCTCAGCAACTGGTCACTGTTGGCCCCCTGTGCTCTCCTCCGCCGACACATCCATCTGCTGGAGGGTGACCACGGCATGCCTCCTGCCTGACTATGGTGGTGGTGTTCATTGTGGCAGTGGGGATGGTGTTGGTGGTGATGGCGGCGTTGTCTGGTGCTGTGGTGATGGTGGGGATGGAGAAGTTGGTGGTGGTGGTGGTGCGGTGGTTGTGTGCCCTGCAGGCAACTGCTCCTCCTCCAGATGTTTCCCCTCTGGCCTGTGTGCCTTACCTCTGATCCTCTCTGCTGCACTGCAAGATGTCTCGCCTGTAATGACAAAATGTATACATACTCACTTATCTGGCAGCATTTGCATTGCAGTAAACATTATGCCTGCCAATCACCCTTACTGTCCTTTGCTTGCTAATTGCTGTCACATGCTTTTGGGTTTGCTAGACTGACTGTTCTGAACATGTGTTTCTTATGACTACATCTCCCATAATGCATTGCAGGTTATGAAAAAAACATGGACTGGAGTGGGAGTCCATATGCCTCTCTGGGGACAGCATGCTGGGCATGCATCTTACCTTGTTTGCTGGCAGCTCTGGCAAAGCTGTCTGCGTCGCCAAAGCCACTCACACTCTCCGGATGGAGATCCAGAGCTGTTGGTGCAGGTCCCCTGCTCCTCCCTCCTCCAGTTTTGCTGGCCTGCCTCTGCCTCTCCGCCATCCTTGCCTTCGCAGTCTTCCTCAGGTCATACCACCTTTTCTTAATGTCCTCAAAGGAGCGCTGGGGGGACCCCAATGGCATTTATCTTGCTCTGGATATCAAGCCAGATCTGTCTCTTCTAAGACTCTGGCACATGGAGGGACTGCTTGCCAAAAAGATTTTCATGATCCTTGCTGACGTCTTCGATGAGGACCTCCAGCTCCTTCTCACTGAACTTCATCTTCCTTTTTCTTTCTGCTCCCTCCTTCTCTTTCTCCTGATCTGCCGTTTTGATTTGCAAAGAGAGGCTGTGATGCTTCGTGCTCCTCTGCTCAGCTCCAGGTTCAGTGCAGCTGCCTGGGTGTGGCCACTTTCTGTTTGGGAGGTAATTGGGATGCACATGATTGGCGGATTCATCAAATTCCGAAGATTTAGTTTACCAAATCAGTATTTACCTATTCGGTGTTGGAGTCGGAATTTATGATTCAGTATTGGGGTTTCGGAATTTTTTTTTTTACCGAAACCTTCCGACATACATTTGGCGACGAGCTGGAGAAGGTAAAAAGAAGGCAGCACTCACCAATATTTTGAGCTTGCTTGCATTGTGCTGAAGACCCGTTTTCTTCGTGAAGCTGTTTTTACTCATCCCAGGGTCGTCGGCTCATTGAACTATGTCATCCGACCTCTGGTAGGATTTATATTTTTAGATTTTGGGCTTCCTCTGCCTATTCACTACACTCTGGTTGCTGTACTACACATGTGCAAGTAGTGTTAGTATGCATTTATACTAATTCTGTAGTTATGCAGTAACCAATGCATCATGGTCCTAGGGAGCGCCACCTCCCAGACGCAGCTCACACAATGTCCCGGGGTGTGGATCTAAGGGACATTTATGTTTGCAATTACAGGGCGGGTGCATGGCTTCCACCCTGTGATAGCAAATCCTTGTTTGCCTCATTGACGCGACAGGAGGAAAACCTCCTATCGCTTTAATAGAGCGGATCCCGATGGTAAAGATGGAAAAAAGAATGAAGCGGGGTCTCACCCATTCATTTAAATGAGCCCCCTGGTGGGTAATGTACCGGGGCCAATCCTAATATTATATTGCGGGGTCTCTGCAGCACTGGGAACCTTAATCTCACATGTAAATTAGGCGCAGGAGAGCACAGAGATGTATCGCAGCCTAGGAGCTCCTCACTTCCCCTGGCATTGTTTACTAATTATTTGGGGGGCTTCGAGGCCAACTCAAGTCTGGGGATCGCCACCCTCCGGGGGCTTTACTTAAATATGCAGGATGGGCCTCGCCAGTCCCTGAAGCCTCGGTGGCCCTAGGCAGTGCCTTGTTGGTTCTGTATTCACACAGGCAGTATTCATGGTGTTATAAAGTGATACACTCATGGAACCCTGGCAGTTGTAGAATTACGCAGGCTTCATTTATGTAATAGTCTGTTGGTTTATATTTGGTAGGTGCACAGCAAAATTACAAATGTTTTCCCTCATAACCTCCTAAAACAGCCGATTTTCACAATAAGATGCAGACAAGTGTTGTCAGAAAAAGAAGACCCATACACTCACTTATCTATTGGTAAAAAAAAAACCTTTATTACAACTAATAAAGGAAACACAACTTTATTCAAACAAACAACAGTATAACATGAAATAAGTGGGGGGGGGACTCCTCCGGAAGCAGCGTACAAAACCTGCAAGACAAAAAAGAAACATAAGTAGGTAGTCAGAATGAAAGGACGATATTGAGAATGGAACAGTGAGGGAGTGGGTGGAAGGGAGAAGGGGAGAGAGAGTAAAAAAAACAGAGGAAGGAGGAGACAGAGCATCGGCCTACCGCACCCAGCCCTCACTGTTTACCTCCCATCACCCGTGTGTCTAGGACGCTGGGGTCCGTGAGAAAGAGTGCGGTCCATCAAGTCCTTAAAATGAAACAGATGTGAATGAGGACAGAGATTACATTATTATCTACTGCAACATCGCTTGCCTGCACCTGTGCACCCCGGCTGCTGCACCCCAACCCCTTCCCTCGCACTGTGCTCAATTGCAGCTCCTGCGCACCGAGGCTTCACTGCTCACCTGCCACCACCGGTGTGTCCAATGACGTGCTGGTGCAAGCTCTGACTCCGGGGTGCCTCTCTCAGGGTGGCACATCAGGTTTCCGGTTGGTATCAGTGTCTTGATACCACGATGGAAGGCGTCAGAATGTCCAGGGTATCGTCACGGGGTGAGCACCCGCTCCACCCATTTTGGCGCAAGCAACTCAGTGTCTGAAAAGAGAGAAATAATATAATGCTGGAAATGTCCTGAAGTAAATTAAGGTTTTTTGCAAGCTTATTAGAGAACACCAGTTGAGTACATCCTTCCTTTTTGAAGTATGATCTACCAACTGTTAGTGGTAATCGTGGTTCAAAGAGGGGTTGGAGAGCATGAGAATAGAGAAGGTTAAATAATAAAATGTTATGCCAACGTCTAGATACAAAGGAACAGAGCGTATGCTAGACGCATAATGTGCATGTGTCATGCAGTGGTGCAAGCCTGTGTGCAAGTACACTTAGTAATTAGCTCACTACAGTGTTGCAAAAGCCAACGCCACGTGTCTGTAGGGCAGGCCTACCGTACCGTCCAGCATGTCCTTAAAATGAGACAGATATGTGACTGAATAAGGTCAGAGATCACATCATTACGCACAGCAACATCGCCTGTTCCCACCTGCGCACCCAGGCTGATGCACCCCACCCCTCCCGCAGTACCACGCTCAATTGCAGCCCCTGTGCATTCAGGCCCCACTGCTCACCTGCTCACATTGTTGTGTGTCCAAACACTACGGCCAGCAGTGTTCACAATTCAGATAGAGTTTTGATTGCCAGGATGGTTTACAAATCAGGGATTCCTTTTTTTTATTGCACATTGTGATATGCGAGGTGGATGTGGCCATATCACCTGAGGCAATGTGGAAGAACTGGGACATTTGGGGTTGTCGTCATCCCATTTATACATACGCACAGTGGGCTGGGCTTGCGTACACCAGGCCAGCATAGGGGTGTGAATAACTATTCCTGGGAGCTGGGCGTTGTTCAGTTCCTGCCTGACCAGGAAGTGTACTTATGTGTGTGTCGGTGTTTGCAGTTTTGATGTCACACAATCCACAATTTACATTAATGTAGCATGTACAGGGAGGGCAGCAACTATCACTAATGAGATGCTGTTCAAAAACATTGAATGGGCAACAACACATGTCATTGTCAAGGTTGTGGATATGCGCAGACAGGCATGTCAATGGTGTGCAGTATTGAGACTAAGAGCAAGACATTGTCGATAATTTTGATTATGAGCACTAAGCCTGATAAGCAAACTACGTGAGCCATCATTTACACTGGTCGATACACAGGCACTAAGCCTTTCAATAAAGCTCAGTGAAACGATATCAATCATGAGTGGCAAGGCAGAACACGCATGCGCAATAATCACAATGTAACTTCACAGAACAATACACAATGTAAGCACTGATAATAGTGATCAAAATAGAATCTATATAGACAAATGCATTGTAGAATATGCAAGTGTATTGAAAGTAAATAATGTAAACAATTGTCTATCAAGAGCATTGTAATAGGCATTTTACAATATGGCCGCCTTCTAATGTGATATTGCAAACACTGAATAGTCTGTCTTCCATGTTAATGCAACTATGTAAATACTTCCAATTACGTTGACACTGTTGTGTGATCAAGTCAGTTTACTGACGAAACACGTCACGGTGGAATGAACACTTTGGCATTAACTTCGAGTGCAAGTCCTTCATTCAAGAAGATTGTTGTGGAAATATTTGTAAAACATGGCCATGTAATTCATGTATTAAGTTACCCACTACAAGATGGCAACCACGTATACTTATAGTTTAGTCTTTCTTCTGTGTTTATTGAACATTAGATTGACGTCAAGGCATAACTTTCTTTAAATCGCTAATGAATTTGGCGCGAGTCACAGCAGATGAAGGCGCGATGCCGAAACGTGTCCTGTTTTGATTTATGAATAAACTCTAAAAGAGTCTTGAAAGTGAGTTTTGGAGTGACGTCCATTCTTTTCCAAGGTAAAAGAAATTTGGAGCGTGAATATATATATATATATATATATATATATATATATATATATATATATATATATATATATATATATATATATATATATTACCTACTGGCGGTCGCCAGTAGGTAGTTATAGTTAGGATTGTTTTCTATAGGAAATCCACAACATTCTATTGGGAATAACTTTGGCGGCGGTTGAGGAATCTGCCTGTAATTTTCCTTAAATTTGCCTCGCTGCGCTTCACTCCTTCCCTGAAAGTTTGGGGGGGATTCGTCAAGCGGGGGCCGAAATAAAAGGAGGGTCCCAAAACATGTTTTTCCCATGTTAATTTCCATAGGGCGGTTGGACTCACTTTTAGCCCGAACGGCTGAATGGATTTCCACAAAACTTGGCAAAATTGTAGGGACTGGTAGCCCGATGTGCCTTTGCTGTGTCTCAAGATATGTGCTCCAGTGGATTTTGAGTAATTTAGGTTCAAAATAAATATATATATCTGGGCTGAGCCTAACCACACATCTGATCTGATTGGCTGTCAGAACTTCATCCAAGAAGTGTTGGCAGCCATCTTGGGACCAATATACATGATAGCACCTCATTAAAAAGAATTGTAGTTAATAGAGGGTTTTAGGACTTTATTTACATTATAAATCATTTGTTGATGGTACCATACTCATTTTAGGAATTGTGGTGTGTTCTAAGGTGATTTTACCATGTGAAAAAGCCTTCTACTGTGATATCATGAATCATGTTTGAAAGAAAACTAATATCTCATGATTTTCCTACAGTGGTTTGGAAGGGGATCTATAAGCTAAACTGAAAGCATATTTTCTGTAAAGTCACATTATCTTTCTCAGTCATGTGAGAATGAAGTCTGACATTCTCAGTAAAACATGTACATCCAACAAGGACAGAGACTGTCAGTTGATTCCTTTGTGTTCTACTGCAGCCTCCTAGAGTGTTCTAAAGAACAACTAGAGCGCTAACAGTCCTACTTATTACAAAGGTATAGCACACCTGAAGCCATCGTGATGGGAATAAAGTGGTAACTCTTAAAACATTTAATTTAAAAAGGAACAAAATGAGGGGGTATATTATGCCATAGAAAGCATTATTAGTGCTGCAGAAAGAAAAATTAGGGCACATTTTGAGTGACTTCTCAAATCCTCTTCTATTTCATTAAGAAATTACTGACATGCAGTCTCCGAAGATGGCCACCAGAGACAAAAGAGCCCAAATGTAGCCAAAATATCACCCAGATGTAGCCCAAGTATAGCCCAATTACAGAATGTCCCAGTGTATTCTAAAGAACAGCTAGAGCGCTAACAGTCCTACTTATTACAAAGGTATGGCACACCTGAAGCCATCTTGATTGGAATAAAGTGGTAACTCTTAAAACATTTAATTTAAAAAGGAACAAAATGAGGGGTTATATTTTGCCATAGAAAGTATGATTAGTGCTGCAGAAAGAAAAATTAGGGCACATTTTGAGCGACTTCTCAAATCCTCTTCAATTTCATTAAAAAATTCTGAAATGCAGTCTCCCAAGATGGCCACCAGAGACAAAAGAGCCTAAATGTAGCCCAAATATCACCCAGATGTAGCCCAAGTATAGCCCAATGACAGAATGTCCCAGAGTGTTCTAAAGAACAACTAGAGCGCTAACAGTCTTACTTATGACAAAAGTATGGCACACCAGAAGCCATCTTGATTGGAATGAAGTGGTAAGTCTGAAAACATTTAATTTAAAAAGGAACAAAATGAGGGCGTTCATTTTGCCATAGTAAGTATGATTAGTGCTTCAGAAAGAAAAATTTGGGATCATTTTGAGTGACTTCTCAAATTCTCTTCTATTTCATTAAAATAATTCTGACATGCAGACTGAAACATGCACTTTGAATACCAGCAGCAGACTTCCCTGGTGAGCAGTAGCTTTACTACAGTGATCTAATGAGCAACAAGAGGGCTAACATTCAGAATTTATTGCAAATGTGTGACACATCTGAATGCCTTCTTGATGGGACCAAAGTAAATAAGCATTGAAAATGCAATAGATCTCGCCCTCGTTTAAGTTAAAGCCATTCTGTTTGTAATGAGGTGGCTTTTTAGCTTTGCTTTTATTAGTGTTTTTTAAACTTTCATGTAAATAACATGCATCTGTATGCATATATGTATATGTATGCATGCATTTATATTTGTATTTATATAGATATATAGATTATATCTGTTTATATATGTATGTATATATATATATACATACACATACATATATAAATGCATATGCATATATATGCATATATATATGTGTATATGTGTCCGTGTAGAGAGAGGTAGAGAGGTAGAGAGGTAGAGGTGTAGAGGTAGAGAGGTAGAGGTAGAGAGGTAGCGGTAGAGAGGTAGAGACTAGTAGAGAGAGAAGTAGAGAGAGGTAGAGAGTAGAGAGTGAGTAATAGATAAGTAGAGAGTGAGTAGTAGAGAGTAGTAGAGAGCAGTAGAGAGAGTAGCAGAGAGTGAGTAGTAGAGAGTAGTAGAGTGAATAGTAGAGTGAGTAGTAGAGAGTAGTAGAGAGTGAGTAGTAGAGAGTGAGTAGTAGAGAGTAGTAGAGAGTAAGTAGTAGAGTGAGTAGTAGAGTGCAGTAGAGAGTGAGTAGTAGAGAGTAGTAAAGAGTGAGTAGTAGAGAGTGAGTAGTAGAGAGTAGTAGAGAGTGAGTAGCAAAGAGAGAGAATAGTAGAGAGTAGTAGAGAGTGAGTAGTAGAGTGAGTAGTAGAGACTAGTAGAGAGAGAGAGTAGTAGAGAGTGAGTAGTAGAGAGCGAGTAGTAGAGTGAGTAGTAGAGAGTGAGTAGTAGAGAGAGAGTGAGTAGTAGAGAGTAGTAGAGAGTGAGAAGTAGAGAGTGAGTAGTAGAGAGTGAGTAGTAAAGATTGAGTAGTAGAGAGAGAGTAATAGAGAGTGAGTAGTAGAGAGTAGTAGATAGTGAGTAGTAGGGAGTGAGTAGTAGAGAGAGAGAGTAGGAGAGAGTAGTAGAGTAGTAGAGAATGAGTAGTAGAGAGTGAGTATTTGAGAGTAGTGGAGTAGGAGAGAGTAAGTAGTAGAGAGTAGTGGAGAATATTCCACAGTTTGGCACAGCACCACTTGCACAATTAGTCCAATCAAATCATATCACTTAGAGTCCTTATTGAAGAGCTGAATCTTGGTGTATATTCAAATGCTTTTATTTTCCTTAAGTTTATGTACCACAGCCAGCCTAAACATTTCGTTCTGTACAACAGAACTTCTTCAGGGCGTTCTTATTTCCTTCAAGTTATGTTTGTATCCTGTTGTCATATTACTAGATATTTCTTCCAAAGACAAGACGTAAGTACATTCTTATTCAAAGTGACTAGGTATCAATTTTACCCACACAATTCAGGCAGACTTGAGTAATTTATAGTATCCTCAAAGTCAGTCTTTCAAAAATTCCAAAGTATAGGACATGATAATCCAAATCCAAATGTTTCTCAAGAAAAATCATTTTCAATCGTTCGGAATATCGGTGTTTGGGGAGATATGACCCAAGGACCCCCAGTATGCAAGGGGAATTAGTCCCCCCTCTGCAAACGCGTCAGGGGGCTGCGTTGCAGAGAGGTGTAACAAGGGGCATAGCCTCCTTCCACCTCCATAATGCAGCCCCCTGGCGCATACTGGAGGTTCCAGGTGGGCTAGTTGGCCCCCAGGGGCCCCCAGTATGCAAGGGGAATTAGTTCCCCCTCTTGAAACATGCACGGGGCTGCGTTGCAGAGAGGTGTAAAAAGGGGTGTGGCTTCATTACACCTCTCTGCAATGCAGTCCCCTGGCGCATACTGGAGATTCCTGGTGGGCTTTCAGGTCTTATATGGTTAGGAATTAGCAATAAAAAAACCTTTGAAATTCACTCAAAAAAACATAGGTTTCCGGCCTTATATAGTTGAGAATTAGCATTTAAAAAACCTTGCAATTCACTGAAAAAACCATAGGTTTCAGGCCTTATACAGTTAGGAATTAGCATTTAAAAAACCCTTGAAATTCACTGAAAAAAACAAAGGTTTCAGGCCTTATATAGTTAGGAATTAGCATTTAAAAAACCTTTAAAATTCACTCAAAAAACTATACGTTTTAGGGGTGTTATAGTTAGCTGGACATTTCACTCATACAAAACCATTGGAATTGCTCCTATATAGTTAGTTGTACTAACTATATTTCGCGCTTATATCGTATGCGCTCGGTGGTGCTTCCGGGTGCGCTTACGCCGTGCGTATCACGCGGACGCGGCTACGCGATTCGTCACGATGATGTTTTTGTTCGCGGCAATAGCGCAAACGGGACGCTCACCAGTACGCGCACCGGGGCGCGCCGCAAGACTGTGCTTTCCGGTGCACACACCGGTACGCTCCAGGGCAAAAAAATAAAAAAAATGAAGAATATACATAAAAAAAATAGTATTACATAAATATACAATATAGGATTCATTATAAAAAATATTATATTTGATAGCAATAGAAATTTGCTATTAAAAAACCTTTGACATACACTGAAAAAAACATAGGTTTCACACCAGTTATAGTTAGGAATTAGCATTTAAAAAACCTATTAAATTCACTGAAAAAAACATAGGTTTGACACCAGTTATAGTTAGTTGGAAATTTTACTGACATAATTGAAATTCCCATGTTATATTTAGTTGGACTCACTATAACTTGCGTGCCTGCAATGCACTGCTGATGACGTCACATATGGCATCACTCATGACATCACTGATGACACCATCCAGTGAATGTGTGTCTTTCTGAAAAATAAATATGTTTTATATATGTATATGTAAAGGTCGATGGAAGAATAAATGTTTAAATAAGTGTCTTAATGGATGTTTTTTAAAAAAAAATTGATTGGTTAACCTATGTTTTTTTCTGTGAATATATATATATATATATACACTAAAACATCCAAAGGTTACAGGGACGTTGTAGTTGGGCTCAGGTTTCAATTGTGCAAGACCAGTGAAATTCAGCAGTTCTAGTTAGCTGAGCTAGCTAAAAGTTGTGCCCCTGCAATGTCCTGCTTGTGACCTCACATATCACATTAGTCATGACATGGTCAGTGACATCACAGTGTGAGACTTACTGAAGGCAACATGAGGGGTAATTGCCTCCCAAGGATTTCTTTGGGGGTCAACAAGCCCTCCTATTATCTCCAGAAAGTCCAACACAGCAGGATTGCTGAGAGGTCTTCATAAGACCATGCCCTCTTTTTCCACCACTCTGAAAACCCGCCTCCTGGTGCACTACTGGTTGGGGGATGAAGTCCACTTTGCTTCCTAGGGCCCTTGGGGGCCAACTACCCCTAATGGTACCTCCAGTAAGGCCCACACATCTGGGGCCTTATTTATGAAGGCCTTGCGCCACCGGTGCGTCACTTTTTCCCATTATAAAAGTGACGCACCGGTGGTGCAAGGCCTTCATAAATAAGGTCCCTGGGTTGCTAAGAGGTTGTTGGAAGCCACGCCCCCCTATTGTCCACCACTCTCCAAACACACCTCCTGTTGCACTACTGGTTGGGGGAAGAATTCCAATTTACTCCTGAGCCCTTCAGGAGTAAAGTGGAATTCATTCCCCAACAAGTAGTACACCAGGAGGCGCATTTGCAGAGTGATAGAGAAAGGAGGTTATTTCAACAATGCTCACCATCTTTTTAAAAAACTCTGTCACTCACCCCACAAACATTTGTGGACTGAAGGTAGAATTATAAATACTAGTCCCCCCCACCACATTATGCTTTTTGCGCAACGCCATGAGATTGGATTGAGACTACTAAATCTCACCCCTTTTATTTATATACTTCCCCAATTTTTGTTGCAATAGTTAAAGTAAATTTGACCTTCCCTCCAACCCCATCTATTTATTTGTTTACGTTTGTAGGGTTGTAATTAATAAAGTTTATTTTGGCCTTTTACTTTGCTTTCTTGTGTGTTTTTATAGTTGAATGTAATCATTGTTCCTCTATTAATCTATGTAAATAAATACTCCATGGCTTCACGTCCAAAATAGAAGAGGGAAGTAGAGAGAAAATGGAAGCATAACCTTGTGACTCAGATAGGATAAATGTACCTACTGTCCTCTCCAAAAATGTATCCCAACATTCCTTCAGGCAAAGATGACTAACCCACCCACATTTGAGGTACATTGCAAAGAGCCCCCCTCACAGAAAAACAAATCAGCGCTTTTCTCTCCACTCACACTTTTCCTGGGTGCCCAGTAAACACCACAAGTCTTTTCATTATCTCTCATTTTATGTTCAATAATGCCTTTTTTCTTTCTAATGTGACAGGGTGTAAATCCAGGAAGAAGAGATGAAACAATTCCCGTAGCCACACCTCAATATTTTTAGCTAGTATCCCATAGAATTGTACTTCTCTAATCCACCAAACTCATAACCAACATGATTGTGCCACCCATGTGGTCATTCTTAAATCTTCTTTGGCGCAAAGAACAACGGTTTCATTTACCACACTGTTCACCTCTGAATGATGTAGGCCCATCAATCCAGCCGCCACTGCAGATCTTAAGGGCTGCTAACCCAGGAGTAAAGTGTCTGTGCTATCCTTTTAAACATGGCTATGCATGTTTAACTTCCCTGTCAGTCCCTAGTATTGCGTGTAGAAACTGCACTCAAGGACTGGAAGGTAAATATCATTGGTTGATTGCAGAATCTATTGTGCCATCCACTACAGTGGCATTTCAAATATTTTAGGACCTCCCTGTGTAGTCTAACTGCAGTAGTGTAAAACCTGCAATGCAATGTTTCAGGCCTCCCTGTGTAGTCTAACTGCAGTAGTGTAAAACCTGCAATGCAACGTGTCAAAATAACCCTTTATGGCTAGTAAAGAACTCCCTATTAACTATTAGTAAGTAACCCCTTTGTAAGCCTTGTATGCCCAAAGGCAAAGTGCAAGGATTTAAAAGTCTGACAGGAAGAGAGGTAGAATTACCATGTCCCTACAGTAGCAATGCCCAAAAAGCTATTCTCTGTGTGGCAAGCTTAGCTGTCCTTTGTAGAAAACCAGGTTGCAGATTATAATACTAATCCTGCTAACTTGGCAAAGAGACCATCTAGAAAATATTTCAACAACTATCTTTACAAGTTATTAAAAGTCCAAGTCAATGGTAACATAAAATGTTTAATACATATTAAGTAATATTATGTTTTAGAAAATTACCCTTTACCTCCGTGAGCTTTTGGAAGGCTACTTAGCAGTAACCTCTGCCAACTCCAAGCCAGTGTTCACCATTGAATGATGTGTGAAAAAGCACAGAAATTTCCCCCAGGAGCTACACAGTGGGTAGAACTGAAGGGGCTGGGATGACATTTCTCTGAGCTCCGCAGATTCTTCAGAATGGTGGCTGCAGACATTCTTTTAAGCACCACATTGTAAAATCCTGCCCGACAGATCTTTTTGAGCCACATGTCATACATTGATGCAATTGAAAGGGAGAGACCAAGATGCCAGGACAACTTATGTTTATCACCTGCCCGGGTGGCCT